>NW_027367990.1:0-53157 GCF_046119375.1 Phyllobates terribilis | reverse complement strand
CTTGCAATGCGGAGAAATTACTGTTTGTGCATTTACAATATTCATTGATTTTTGCCATTGAAAAACGTCCAGAAATGATTGAAGCAACTGACTGAATGAAAGGAGCTGGCATCTCACTCTCTTTGAATCTTCTTTATCATGCTAAGAGGAGCAGGAAAAAGCAAAAAATTTCAGAATTGCACCTTGCAATGCGGAGAAATTACTGTTTGTGCATTTACAATATTCATTGATTTTTGCCATTGAAAAACGTCCAGAAATGATTGAAGCTACTGACTGAATGAAAGGAGCTGGCATCTCACTCTCTTTGAATCTTCTTTATCATGCTAAGAGGAGCAGGAAAAAGCAAAAAATTTCAGAATTGCACCTTGCAATGCGGAGAAATTACTGTTTGTGCTTTTACAATATTCATTGATTTTTGCCATTGAAAAACATCATGTTATTCATATACCAGAAATGTTTGTAGCTACTGACTGAATGAAAGGAGCTGGCATCTCACTCTCTTTGAATCTTCTTTATCATGCTAAGAGGAGCAGGAAAAAGCAAAAAATTTCAGAATTGCACCTTGCAATGCGGAGAAATTACTGTTTGTGCATTTACAATATTCATTGATTTTTGCCATTGAAAAATGTCCAGAAATGATTGAAGCTGCTGACTGAATGAAAGGAGCTGGCATCTCACTCTCTTTGAATCTTCTTTATCATGCTAAGAGGAGCAGGAAAAAGCAAAAAATTTCAGAATTGCACCTTGCAATGCGGAGAAATTACTGTTTGTGCATTTACAATATTCATTCATTTTTGCCATTGAAAAACATCATGTTATTCATATACCAGAAATGATTGAAGCTACTGACTGAATGAAAGGAGCTGGCATCTCACTCTCTTTGAATCTTCTTTATCATGCTAAGAGGAGCAGGAAAAAGCAAAAAATTTCAGAATTGCACCTTGCAATGCGGAGAAATTATTGTTTGTGCATTTACAATATTCATTGATTTTTGCCATTGAAAAACGTCCAGAAATGATTGAAGTTACTGACTGAATGAAAGGAGCTGGCATCTCACTCTCTTTGAATCTTCTTTATCATGCTAAGAGGAGCAGGAAAAAGCAAAAAATTTCAGAATTGCACCTTGCAATGCGGAGAAATTACTGTTTGTGCATTTACAATATTCATTGATTTTTGCCATTGAAAAACGTCCAGAAATGATTGAAGCTACTGACTGAATGAAAGGAGCTGGCATCTCACTCTCTTTGAATCTTCTTTATCATGCTAAGAGGAGCAGGAAAAAGCAAAAAATTTCAGAATTGCACCTTGCAATGCGGAGAAATTACTGTTTGTGCATTTACAATATTCATTGATTTTTGCCATTGAAAAACATCATGTTATTCATATACCAGAAATGATTGAAGCTACTGACTGAATGAAAGGAGCTGGCATCTCGCTCTCTTTGAATCTTCTTTATCATGCTAAGAGGAGCAGGAAAAAGCAAAAAATTTCAGAATTGCACCTTGCAATGCGGAGAAATTACTGTTTGTGCATTTACAATATTCATTGATTTTTGCCATTGAAAAACGTTCAGAAATGATTGAAGCTACTGACTGAATGAAAGGAGCTGGCATCTCACTCTCTTTGAATCTTCTTTATCATGCTAAGAGGAGCAGGAAAAAGCAAAAAATTTCAGAATTGCACCTTGCAATGTGGAGAAATTACTCTTTGTGCATTTACAATATTCATTGATTTTTGCCATTGAAAAACATCATGTTATTCATATACCAGAAATGATTGAAGCTACTGACTGAATGAAAGGAGCTGGCATCTCACTCTCTTTGAATCTTCTTTATCATGCTAAGAGGAGCAGGAAAAAGCAAAAAATTTCAGAATTGCACCTTGCAATGCGGAGAAATTACTGTTTGTGCATTTACAATATTCATTGATTTTTGCCATTGAAAAACGTCCAGAAATGATTGAAGCTACTGACTGAATGAAAGGAGCTGGCATCTCACTCTCTTTGAATCTTCTTTATCATGCTAAGAGGAGCAGGAAAAAGCAAAAAATTTCAGAATTGCACCTTGCAATGCGGAGAAATTACTGTTTGTGCTTTTACAATATTCATTGATTTTTGCCATTGAAAAACATCATGTTATTCATATACCAGAAATGTTTGAAGCTACTGACTGAATGAAAGGAGCTGGCATCTCACTCTCTTTGAATCTTCTTTATCATGCTAAGAGGAGCAGGAAAAAGCAAAAAATTTCAGAATTGCACCTTGCAATGCGGAGAAATTACTGTTTGTGCATTTACAATATTCATTGATTTTTGCCATTGAAAAACGTCCAGAAATGATTGAAGCTACTGACTGAATGAAAGGAGCTGGCATCTCACTCTCTTTGAATCTTCTTTATCATGCTAAGTGGAGCAGGAAAAAGCAAAAAATTTCAGAATTGCACCTTGCAATGCGGAGAAATTACTGTTTGTGCATTTACAATATTCATTGATTTTTGCCATTGAAAAACGTCCAGAAATGATTGAAGCTACTGACTGAATGAAAGGAGCTGGCATCTCACTCTCTTTGAATCTTCTTTATCATGCTAAGAGGAGCAGGAAAAAGCAAAAAATTTCAGAATTGCACCTTGCAATGCGGAGAAATTACTGTTTGTGCTTTTACAATATTCATTGATTTTTGCCATTGAAAAACATCATGTTATTCATATACCAGAAATGTTTGAAGCTACTGACTGAATGAAAGGAGCTGGCATCTCACTCTCTTTGAATCTTCTTTATCATGCTAAGAGGAGCAGGAAAAAGCAAAAAATTTCAGAATTGCACCTTGCAATGCGGAGAAATTACTGTTTGTGCATTTACAATATTCATTGATTTTTGCCATTGAAAAACGTCCAGAAATGATTGAAGCTACTGACTGAATGAAAGGAGCTGGCATCTCACTCTCTTTGAATCTTCTTTATCATGCTAAGAGGAGCAGGAAAAAGCAAAAAATTTCAGAATTGCACCTTGCAATGCGGAGAAATTACTGTTTGTGCATTTACAATATTCATTGATTTTTGCCATTGAAAAACGTCCAGAAATGATTGAAGCTACTGACTGAATGAAAGGAGCTGGCATCTCACTCTCTTTGAATCTTCTTTATCATGCTAAGAGGAGCAGGAAAAAGCAAAAAATTTCAGAATTGCAACTTGCAATGCGGAGAAATTACTGTTTGTGCATTTACAATATTCATTGATTTTTGCCATTGAAAAACATCATGTTATTCATATACCAGAAATGATTGAAGCTACTGACTGAATGAAAGGAGCTGGCATCTCACTCTCTTTGAATCTTCTTTATCATGCTAAGAGGAGCAGGAAAAAGCAAAAAATTTCAGAATTGCACCTTGCAATGCGGAGAAATTACTGTTTGTGCATTTACAATATTCATTGATTTTTGCCATTGAAAAACGTCCAGAAATGATTGAAGCTACTGACTGAATGAAAGGAGCTGGCATCTCACTCTCTTTGAATCTTCTTTATCATGCTAAGAGGAGCAGGAAAAAGCAAAAAATTTCAGAATTGCACCTTGCAATGCGGAGAAATTACTGTTTGTGCTTTTACAATATTCATTGATTTTTGCCATTGAAAAACATCATGTTATTCATATACCAGAAATGTTTGAAGCTACTGACTGAATGAAAGGAGCTGGCATCTCACTCTCTTTGAATCTTCTTTATCATGCTAAGAGGAGCAGGAAAAAGCAAAAAATTTCAGAATTGCACCTTGCAATGCGGAGAAATTACTGTTTGTGCATTTACAATTTTCATTGATTTTTGCCATTGAAAAACGTCCAGAAATGATTGAAGCTACTGACTGAATGAAAGGAGCTGGCATCTCACTCTCTTTGAATCTTCTTTATCATGCTAAGAGGAGCAGGAAAAAGCAAAAAATTTCAGAATTGCACCTTGCAATGCGGAGAAATTACTGTTTGTGCATTTACAATATTCATTGATTTTTGCCATTGAAAAACGTCCAGAAATGATTGAAGCTACTGACTGAATGAAAGGAGCTGGCATCTCACTCTCTTTGAATCTTCTTTATCATGCTAAGAGGAGCAGGAAAAAGCAAAAAATTTCAGAATTGCACCTTGCAATGCGGAGAAATTACTGTTTGTGCATTTACAATATTCATTGATTTTTGCCATTGAAAAACATCATGTTATTCATATACCAGAAATGATTGAAGCTACTGACTGAATGAAAGGAGCTGGCATCTTACTCTCTTTGAATCTTCTTTGTCATGCTAAGAGGAGCAGGAAAAAGCAAAAAATTTCAGAATTGCACCTTGCAATGCGGAGAAATTACTGTTTGTGCATTTACAATATTCATTGATTTTTGCCATTGAAAAACGTCCAGAAATGATTGAAGCTACTGACTGAATGAAAGGAGCTGGCATCTCACTCTCTTTGAATCTTCTTTATCATGCTAAGAGGAGCAGGAAAAAGCAAAAAATTTCAGAATTGCACCTTGCAATGCGGAGAAATTACTGTTTGTGCATTTACAATATTCATTGATTTTTGCCATTGAAAAACGTCCAGAAATGATTGAAGCTACTGACTGAATGAAAGGAGCTGGCATCTCACTCTCTTTGAATCTTCTTTATCATGCTAAGAGGAGCAGGAAAAAGCAAAAAATTTCAGAATTGCACCTTGCAATGCGGAGAAATTACTGTTTGTGCATTTACAATATTCATTGATTTTTGCCATTGAAAAACATCATGTTATTCATATACCAGAAATGTTTGAAGCTACTGACTGAATGAAAGGAGCTGGCATCTCACTCTCTTTGAATCTTCTTTATCATGCTAAGAGGAGCAGGAAAAAGCAAAAAATTTCAGAATTGCACCTTGCAATGCGGAGAAATTACTGTTTGTGCATTTACAATATTCATTGATTTTTGCCATTGAAAAACGTCCAGAAATGATTGAAGCTACTGACTGAATGAAAGGAGCTGGCATCTCACTCTCTTTGAATCTTCTTTATCATGCTAAGAGGAGCAGGAAAAAGCAAAAAATTTCAGAATTGCACCTTGCAATGCGGAGAAATTACTGTTTGTGCATTTACAATATTCATTGATTTTTGCCATTGAAAAACGTCCAGAAATGATTGAAGCTACTGACTGAATGAAAGGAGCTGGCATCTCACTCTCTTTGAATCTTCTTTATCATGCTAAGAGGAGCAGGAAAAAGCAAAAAATTTCAGAATTGAACCTTGCAATGCGGAGAAATTACTCTTTGTGCATTTACAATATTCATTGATTTTTGCCATTGAAAAACATCATGTTATTCATATACCAGAAATGTTTGAAGCTACTGACTGAATGAAAGGAGCTGGCATCTCACTCTCTTTGAATCTTCTTTATCATGCTAAGAGGAGCAGGAAAAAGCAAAAAATTTCAGAATTGCACCTTGCAATGCGGAGAAATTACTGTTTGTGCATTTACAATATTCATTGATTTTTGCCATTGAAAAACATCATGTTATTCATATACCAGAAATGTTTGAAGCTACTGACTGAATGAAAGGAGCTGGCATCTCACTCTCTTTGAATCTTCTTTATCATGCTAAGAGGAGCAGGAAAAAGCAAAAAATTTCAGAATTGAACCTTGCAATGTGGAGAAATTACTGTTTGTGCATTTACAATATTCATTGATTTTTACCATTGAAAAACGTCCAGAAATGATTGAAGCTACTGACTGAATGAAAGTAGCTGGCATCTCACTCTCTTTGAATCTTCTTTATCATGCTAAGAGGAGCAGGAAAAAGCAAAAAATTTCAGACTTGCACCTTGCAATGCGGAGAAATTACTGTTTGTGCATTTACAATATTCATTGATTTTTGCCATTGAAAAACATCATGTTATTCATATACCAGAAATGTTTGAAGCTACTGACTGAATGAAAGGAGCTGGCATCTCACTCTCTTTGAATCTTCTTTATCATGCTAAGAGGAGCAGGAAAAAGCAAAAAATTTCAGAATTGCACCTTGCAATGCGGAGAAATTACTGTTTGTGCATTTACAATATTCATTGATTTTTGCCATTGAAAAACGTCCAGAAATGATTGAAGCTACTGACTGAATGAAAGGAGCTGGCATCTCACTCTCTTTGAATCTTCTTTATCATGCTAAGAGGAGCAGGAAAAAGCAAAAAATTTCAGAATTGCACCTTGCAATGCGGAGAAATTACTGTTTGTGCATTTACAATATTCATTGATTTTTGCCATTGAAAAACGTCCAGAAATGATTGAAGCTACTGACTGAATGAAAGGAGCTGGCATCTCACTCTCTTTGAATCTTCTTTATCATGCTAAGAGGAGCAGGAAAAATCAAAAAATTTCAGAATTGCACCTTGCAATGCGGAGAAATTACTGTTTGTGCATTTACAATATTCAATGATTTTTGCCATTGAAAAACATGTTATTCATATACCAGAAATGTTTGAAGCTACTGACTGAATGAAAGGAGCTGGCACCTCACTCTCTTTGAATCTTCTTTATCATGCTAAGAGGAGCGGGAAAAAGCAAAAAATTTCAGAATTGCACCTTGCAATGCGGAGAAATTACTGTTTGTGCATTTACAATATTCATTGATTTTTGCCATTGAAAAACATCCAGAAATGATTGAAGGTACTGACTGAATGAAAGGAGCTGGCATCTCACTCTCTTTGAATCTTCTTTATCATGCTAAGAGGAGCAGGAAAAAGCAAAAAATTTCAGAATTGCACCTTGCAATGCGGAGAAATTACTGTTTGTGCATTTACAATATTCATTGATTTTTGCCATTGAAAAACGTCCAGAAATGATTGAAGCTACTGACTGAATGAAAGGAGCTGGCATCTCACTCTCTTTGAATCTTCTTTATCATGCTAAGAGGAGCAGGAAAAAGCAAAAAATTTCAGAATTGCACCTTGCAATGCGGAGAAATTACAGTTTGTGCATTTACAATATTCATTGATTTTTGCCATTGAAAAACATCCAGAAATGATTGAAGCTACTGACTGAATGAAAGGAGCTGGCATCTCACTCTCTTTGAATCTTCTTTATCATGCTAAGAGGAGCAGGAAAAAGCAAAAAATTTCAGAATTGCACCTTGCAATGCGGAGAAATTACTGTTTGTGCATTTACAATATTCATTGATTTTTGCCATTGAAAAACGTCCAGAAATGATTGAAGCTACTGACTGAATGAAAGGAGCTGGCATCTCACTCTCTTTGAATCTTCTTTATCATGCTAAGAGGAGCAGGAAAAAGCAAAAAATTTCAGAATTGCACCTTGCAATGCGGAGAAATTACTGTTTGTGCATTTACAATATTCATTGATTTTTGCCATTGAAAAACATCATGTTATTCATATACCAGAAATGATAGAAGCTACTGACTGAATGAAAGGAGCTGGCATCTTACTCTCTTTGAATCTTCTTTGTCATGCTAAGAGGAGCAGGAAAAAGCAAAAAATTTCAGAATTGCACCTTGCAATGCGGAGAAATTACTGTTTGTGCATTTACAATATTCATTGATTTTTGCCATTGAAAAACGTCCAGAAATGATTGAAGCTACTGACTGAATGAAAGGAGCTGGCATCTCACTCTCTTTGAATCTTCTTTATCATGCTAAGAGGAGCAGGAAAAAGCAAAAAATTTCAGAATTGCACCTTGCAATGCGGAGAAATTACTGTTTGTGCATTTACAATATTCATTGATTTTTGCCATTGAAAAACATCATGTTATTCATATACCAGAAATGTTTGAAGCTACTGACTGAATGAAAGGAGCTGGCATCTCACTCTCTTTGAATCTTCTTTATCATGCTTAGAGGAGCAGGAAAAAGCAAAAAATTTCAGAATTGCACCTTGCAATGTGGAGAAATTACTGTTTGTGCATTTACAATATTCATTGATTTTTACCATTGAAAAACGTCCAGAAATGATTGAAGCTACTGACTGAATGAAAGTAGCTGGCATCTCACTCTCTTTGAATCTTCTTTATCATGCTAAGAGGAGCAGGAAAAAGCAAAAAATTTCAGAATTGCACCTTGCAATCCAGAGAAATTACTGTTTGTGCATTTACAATATTCATTGATTTTTGCCATTGAAAAACATCATGTTATTCATATACCAGAAATGTTTGAAGCTACTGACTGAATGAAAGGAGCTGGCATCTCACTCTCTTTGAATCTTCTTTATCATGCTAAGAGGAGCAGGAAAAAGCAAAAAATTTCAGAATTGCACCTTGCAATGTGGAGAAATTACTGTTTGTGCATTTACAATATTCATTGATTTTTACCATTGAAAAACGTCCAGAAATGATTGAAGCTACTGACTGAATGAAAGTAGCTGGCATCTCACTCTCTTTGAATCTTCTTTATCATGCTAAGAGGAGCAGGAAAAAGCAAAAAATTTCAGACTTGCACCTTGCAATGCGGAGAAATTACTGTTTGTGCATTTACAATATTCATTGATTTTTGCCATTGAAAAACATCATGTTATTCATATACCAGAAATGTTTGAAGCTACTGACTGAATGAAAGGAGCTGGCATCTCACTCTCTTTGAATCTTCTTTATCATGCTAAGAGGAGCAGGAAAAAGCAAAAAATTTCAGAATTGCACCTTGCAATGCGGAGAAATTACTGTTTGTGCATTTACAATATTCATTGATTTTTGCCATTGAAAAACGTCCAGAAATGATTGAAGCTACTGACTGAATGAAAGGAGCTGGCATCTCACTCTCTTTGAATCTTGTTTATCATGCTAAGAGGAGCAGGAAAAAGCAAAAAATTTCAGAATTGCACCTTGCAATGCGGAGAAATTACTGTTTGTGCATTTACAATATTCATTGATTTTTGCCATTGAAAAACGTCCAGAAATGATTGAAGCTACTGACTGAATGAAAGGAGCTGGCATCTCACTCTCTTTGAATCTTCTTTATCATGCTAAGAGGAGCAGGAAAAAGCAAAAAATTTCAGAATTGCACCTTGCAATGCGGAGAAATTACTGTTTGTGCATTTACAATATTCATTGATTTTTGCCATTGAAAAACATCATGTTATTCATATACCAGAAATGATTGAAGCTACTGACTGAATGAAAGGAGCTGGCATCTCACTCTCTTTGAATCTTCTTTATCATGCTAAGAGGAGCAGGAAAAAGCAAAAAATTTCAGAATTGCACCTTGCAATGCGGAGAAATTACTGTTTGTGCATTTACAATATTCATTGATTTTTGCCATTGAAAAACGTCCAGAAATGTTTGAAGCTACTGACTGAATGAAAGGAGCTGGCATCTCACTCTCTTTGAATCTTCTTTATCATGCTAGGATTAGCAGGAAAAAGCAAAAAATTTCAGAATTGCACCTTGCAATGTGGAGATATTACTGTTTGTGCATTTACAATATTCATTGATTTTTGCCATTGAAAAACGTCCAGAAATGTTTGAAGCTACTGACTGAATGAAAGGAGCTGGCATCTCACTCTCTTTGAATCTTCTTTATCATGCTAAGAGGAGCAGGAAAAAGCAAAAAATTTCAGACTTGCACCTTGCAATGCGGAGAAATTACTGTTTGTGCATTTACAATATTCATTGATTTTTGCCATTGAAAAACATCATGTTATTCATATACCAGAAATGTTTGAAGCTACTGACTGAATGAAAGGAGCTGGCATCTCACTCTCTTTGAATCTTCTTTATCATGCTAAGAGGAGCAGGAAAAAGCAAAAAATTTCAGAATTGCACCTTGCAATGCGGAGAAATTACTGTTTGTGCATTTACAATATTCATTGATTTTTGCCATTGAAAAACGTCCAGAAATGATTGAAGCTACTGACTGAATGAAAGGAGCTGGCATCTCACTCTCTTTGAATCTTGTTTATCATGCTAAGAGGAGCAGGAAAAAGCAAAAAATTTCAGAATTGCACCTTGCAATGCGGAGAAATTACTGTTTGTGCATTTACAATATTCATTGATTTTTGCCATTGAAAAACGTCCAGAAATGATTGAAGCTACTGACTGAATGAAAGGAGCTGGCATCTCACTCTCTTTGAATCTTCTTTATCATGCTAAGAGGAGCAGGAAAAAGCAAAAAATTTCAGAATTGCACCTTGCAATGCGGAGAAATTACTGTTTGTGCATTTACAATATTCATTGATTTTTGCCATTGAAAAACATCATGTTATTCATATACCAGAAATGATTGAAGCTACTGACTGAATGAAAGGAGCTGGCATCTCACTCTCTTTGAATCTTCTTTATCATGCTAAGAGGAGCAGGAAAAAGCAAAAAATTTCAGAATTGCACCTTGCAATGCGGAGAAATTACTGTTTGTGCATTTACAATATTCATTGATTTTTGCCATTGAAAAACGTCCAGAAATGTTTGAAGCTACTGACTGAATGAAAGGAGCTGGCATCTCACTCTCTTTGAATCTTCTTTATCATGCTAGGATTAGCAGGAAAAAGCAAAAAATTTCAGAATTGCACCTTGCAATGTGGAGATATTACTGTTTGTGCATTTACAATATTCATTGATTTTTGCCATTGAAAAACGTCCAGAAATGTTTGAAGCTACTGACTGAATGAAAGGAGCTGGCATCTCACTCTCTTTGAATCTTCTTTATCATGCTAGGAGTAGCAGGAAAAAGCAAAAAATTTCAGAATTGCACCTTGCAATGTGGAGATATTACTGTTTGTGCATTTACAATATTCATTGATTTTTGCCATTGAAAAACGTCCAGAAATGTTTGAAGCTACTGACTGAATGAAAGGAGCTGGCATCTCACTCTCTTTGAATCTTCTTTATCATGCTAGGATTAGCAGGAAAAAGCAAAAAATTTCAGAATTGCACCTTGCAATGTGGAGATATTACTGTTTGTGCATTTACAATATTCATTGATTTTTGCCATTGAAAAACATCATGTTATTCATATACCAGAAATGTTTGAAGCTACTGACTGAATGAAAGGAGCTGGCATCTCACTCTCTTTGAATCTTCTTTATCATGCTAAGAGGAGCAGGAAAAAGCAAAAAATTTCAGAATTGCACCTTGCAATGCGGAGAAATTACTGTTTGTGCATTTACAATATTCATTGATTTTTGCCATTGAAAAACGTCCAGAAATGATTGAAGCTACTGACTGAATGAATGGAGCTGGCATCTCACTCTCTTTGAGTCTTCTTTATCATGCTAAGAGGAGCAGGAAAAAGCAAAAAATTTCAGAATTGCACCTTGCAATGCGGAGAAATTACTGTTTGTGCATTTACAATATTCATTGATTTTTGCCATTGAAAAACGTCCAGAAATGATTGAAGCTACTGACTGAATGAAAGGAGCTGGCATCTCACTCTCTTTGAATCTTCTTTATCATGCTAAGAGGAGCAGGAAAAAGCAAAAAATTTCAGAATTGCAACTTGCAATGCGGAGAAATTACTGTTTGTGCATTTACAATATTCATTGATTTTTGCCATTGAAAAACATCATGTTATTCATATACCAGAAATGATTGAAGCTACTGACTGAATGAAAGGAGCTGGCATCTCACTCTCTTTGAATCTTCTTTATCATGCTAAGAGGAGCAGGAAAAAGCAAAAAATTTCAGAATTGCACCTTGCAATGCGGAGAAATTACTGTTTGTGCATTTACAATATTCATTGATTTTTGCCATTGAAAAACGTTTCCAGAAATGATTGAAGCTACTGACTGAATGAAAGGAGCTGGCATCTCACTCTCTTTGAATCTTCTTTATCATGCTAAGAGGAGAGGAAAAGCAAAAAAATTTCAGAATTGCACCTTGCAATGCGGAGAAATTACTGTTTGTGCTTTTACAATATTCATTGATTTTTGCCATTGAAAAACATCATGTTATTCATATACCAGAAATGTTTGAAGCTACTGACTGAATGAAAGGAGCTGGCATCTCACTCTCTTTGAATCTTCTTTATCATGCTAAGAGGAGCAGGAAAAAGCAAAAAATTTCAGAATTGCACCTTGCAATGCGGAGAAATTACTGTTTGTGCATTTACAATATTCATTGATTTTTGCCATTGAAAAACGTCCAGAAATGATTGAAGCTACTGACTGAATGAAAGGAGCTGGCATCTCACTCTCTTTGAATCTTCTTTATCATGCTAAGTGGAGCAGGAAAAAGCAAAAAATTTCAGAATTGCACCTTGCAATGCGGAGAAATTACTGTTTGTGCATTTACAATATTCATTGATTTTTGCCATTGAAAAACGTCCAGAAATGATTGAAGCTACTGACTGAATGAAAGGAGCTGGCATCTCACTCTCTTTGAATCTTCTTTATCATGCTAAGAGGAGCAGGAAAAAGCAAAAAATTTCAGAATTGCACCTTGCAATGCGGAGAAATTACTGTTTGTGCTTTTACAATATTCATTGATTTTTGCCATTGAAAAACATCATGTTATTCATATACCAGAAATGTTTGAAGCTACTCACTGAATGAAAGGAGCTGGCATCTCACTCTCTTTGAATCTTCTTTATCATGCTAAGAGGAGCAGGAAAAAGCAAAAAATTTCAGAATTGCACCTTGCAATGCGGAGAAATTACTGTTTGTGCATTTACAATATTCATTGATTTTTGCCATTGAAAAACGTCCAGAAATGATTGAAGCTACTGACTGAATGAAAGGAGCTGGCATCTCACTCTCTTTGAATCTTCTTTATCATGCTAAGAGGAGCAGGAAAAAGCAAAAAATTTCAGAATTGCACCTTGCAATGCGGAGAAATTACTGTTTGTGCATTTACAATATTCATTGATTTTTGCCATTGAAAAACGTCCAGAAATGATTGAAGCTACTGACTGAATGAAAGGAGCTGGCATCTCACTCTCTTTGAATCTTCTTTATCATGCTAAGAGGAGCAGGAAAAAGCAAAAAATTTCAGAATTGCACCTTGCAATGCGGAGAAATTACTGTTTGTGCATTTACAATATTCATTGATTTTTGCCATTGAAAAACGTCCAGAAATGATTGAAGCTACTGACTGAATGAAAGGAGCTGGCATCTCACTCTCTTTGAATCTTCTTTATCATGCTAAGAGGAGCAGGAAAAAGCAAAAAATTTCAGAATTGCACCTTGCAATGCGGAGAAATTACTGTTTGTGCATTTACAATATTCATTGATTTTTGCCATTGAAAAACATCATGTTATTCATATACCAGAAATGATAGAAGCTACTGACTGAATGAAAGGAGCTGGCATCTTACTCTCTTTGAATCTTCTTTGTCATGCTAAGAGGAGCAGGAAAAAGCAAAAAATTTCAGAATTGCACCTTGCAATGCGGAGAAATTACTGTTTGTGCATTTACAATATTCATTGATTTTTGCCATTGAAAAACGTCCAGAAATGATTGAAGCTACTGACTGAATGAAAGGAGCTGGCATCTCACTCTCTTTGAATCTTCTTTATCATGCTAAGAGGAGCAGGAAAAAGCAAAAAATTTCAGAATTGCACCTTGCAATGCGGAGAAATTACTGTTTGTGCATTTACAATATTCATTGATTTTTGCCATTGAAAAACATCATGTTATTCATATACCAGAAATGTTTGAAGCTACTGACTGAATGAAAGGAGCTGGCATCTCACTCTCTTTGAATCTTCTTTATCATGCTTAGAGGAGCAGGAAAAAGCAAAAAATTTCAGAATTGCACCTTGCAATGTGGAGAAATTACTGTTTGTGCATTTACAATATTCATTGATTTTTACCATTGAAAAACGTCCAGAAATGATTGAAGCTACTGACTGAATGAAAGTAGCTGGCATCTCACTCTCTTTGAATCTTCTTTATCATGCTAAGAGGAGCAGGAAAAAGCAAAAAATTTCAGAATTGCACCTTGCAATCCAGAGAAATTACTGTTTGTGCATTTACAATATTCATTGATTTTTGCCATTGAAAAACATCATGTTATTCATATACCAGAAATGTTTGAAGCTACTGACTGAATGAAAGGAGCTGGCATCTCACTCTCTTTGAATCTTCTTTATCATGCTAAGAGGAGCAGGAAAAAGCAAAAAATTTCAGAATTGCACCTTGCAATGTGGAGAAATTACTGTTTGTGCATTTACAATATTCATTGATTTTTACCATTGAAAAACGTCCAGAAATGATTGAAGCTACTGACTGAATGAAAGTAGCTGGCATCTCACTCTCTTTGAATCTTCTTTATCATGCTAAGAGGAGCAGGAAAAAGCAAAAAATTTCAGACTTGCACCTTGCAATGCGGAGAAATTACTGTTTGTGCATTTACAATATTCATTGATTTTTGCCATTGAAAAACATCATGTTATTCATATACCAGAAATGTTTGAAGCTACTGACTGAATGAAAGGAGCTGGCATCTCACTCTCTTTGAATCTTCTTTATCATGCTAAGAGGAGCAGGAAAAAGCAAAAAATTTCAGAATTGCACCTTGCAATGCGGAGAAATTACTGTTTGTGCATTTACAATATTCATTGATTTTTGCCATTGAAAAACGTCCAGAAATGATTGAAGCTACTGACTGAATGAAAGGAGCTGGCATCTCACTCTCTTTGAATCTTGTTTATCATGCTAAGAGGAGCAGGAAAAAGCAAAAAATTTCAGAATTGCACCTTGCAATGCGGAGAAATTACTGTTTGTGCATTTACAATATTCATTGATTTTTGCCATTGAAAAACGTCCAGAAATGATTGAAGCTACTGACTGAATGAAAGGAGCTGGCATCTCACTCTCTTTGAATCTTCTTTATCATGCTAAGAGGAGCAGGAAAAAGCAAAAAATTTCAGAATTGCACCTTGCAATGCGGAGAAATTACTGTTTGTGCATTTACAATATTCATTGATTTTTGCCATTGAAAAACATCATGTTATTCATATACCAGAAATGATTGAAGCTACTGACTGAATGAAAGGAGCTGGCATCTCACTCTCTTTGAATCTTCTTTATCATGCTAAGAGGAGCAGGAAAAAGCAAAAAATTTCAGAATTGCACCTTGCAATGCGGAGAAATTACTGTTTGTGCATTTACAATATTCATTGATTTTTGCCATTGAAAAACGTCCAGAAATGTTTGAAGCTACTGACTGAATGAAAGGAGCTGGCATCTCACTCTCTTTGAATCTTCTTTATCATGCTAGGATTAGCAGGAAAAAGCAAAAAATTTCAGAATTGCACCTTGCAATGTGGAGATATTACTGTTTGTGCATTTACAATATTCATTGATTTTTGCCATTGAAAAACGTCCAGAAATGTTTGAAGCTACTGACTGAATGAAAGGAGCTGGCATCTCACTCTCTTTGAATCTTCTTTATCATGCTAAGAGGAGCAGGAAAAAGCAAAAAATTTCAGACTTGCACCTTGCAATGCGGAGAAATTACTGTTTGTGCATTTACAATATTCATTGATTTTTGCCATTGAAAAACATCATGTTATTCATATACCAGAAATGTTTGAAGCTACTGACTGAATGAAAGGAGCTGGCATCTCACTCTCTTTGAATCTTCTTTATCATGCTAAGAGGAGCAGGAAAAAGCAAAAAATTTCAGAATTGCACCTTGCAATGCGGAGAAATTACTGTTTGTGCATTTACAATATTCATTGATTTTTGCCATTGAAAAACGTCCAGAAATGATTGAAGCTACTGACTGAATGAAAGGAGCTGGCATCTCACTCTCTTTGAATCTTGTTTATCATGCTAAGAGGAGCAGGAAAAAGCAAAAAATTTCAGAATTGCACCTTGCAATGCGGAGAAATTACTGTTTGTGCATTTACAATATTCATTGATTTTTGCCATTGAAAAACGTCCAGAAATGTTTGAAGCTACTGACTGAATGAAAGGAGCTGGCATCTCACTCTCTTTGAATCTTCTTTATCATGCTAAGAGGAGCAGGAAAAAGCAAAAAATTTCAGACTTGCACCTTGCAATGCGGAGAAATTACTGTTTGTGCATTTACAATATTCATTGATTTTTGCCATTGAAAAACATCATGTTATTCATATACCAGAAATGTTTGAAGCTACTGACTGAATGAAAGGAGCTGGCATCTCACTCTCTTTGAATCTTCTTTATCATGCTAAGAGGAGCAGGAAAAAGCAAAAAATTTCAGAATTGCACCTTGCAATGCGGAGAAATTACTGTTTGTGCATTTACAATATTCATTGATTTTTGCCATTGAAAAACGTCCAGAAATGATTGAAGCTACTGACTGAATGAAAGGAGCTGGCATCTCACTCTCTTTGAATCTTGTTTATCATGCTAAGAGAGCAGGAAAAAGCAAAAAATTTCAGAATTGCACCTTGCAATGCGGAGAAATTACTGTTTGTGCATTTACAATATTCATTGATTTTTGCCATTGAAAAACGTCCAGAAATGATTGAAGCTACTGACTGAATGAAAGGAGCTGGCATCTCACTCTCTTTGAATCTTCTTTATCATGCTAAGAGGAGCAGGAAAAAGCAAAAAATTTCAGAATTGCACCTTGCAATACGGAGAAATTACTGTTTGTGCATTTACAATATTCATTGATTTTTGCCATTGAAAAACATCATGTTATTCATATACCAGAAATGATTGAAGCTACTGACTGAATGAAAGGAGCTGGCATCTCACTCTCTTTGAATCTTCTTTATCATGCTAAGAGGAGCAGGAAAAAGCAAAAAATTTCAGAATTGCACCTTGCAATGCGGAGAAATTACTGTTTGTGCATTTACAATATTCATTGATTTTTGCCATTGAAAAACGTCCAGAAATGTTTGAAGCTACTGACTGAATGAAAGGAGCTGGCATCTCACTCTCTTTGAATCTTCTTTATCATGCTAGGATTAGCAGGAAAAAGCAAAAAATTTCAGAATTGCACCTTGCAATGTGGAGATATTACTGTTTGTGCATTTACAATATTCATTGATTTTTGCCATTGAAAAACGTCCAGAAATGTTTGAAGCTACTGACTGAATGAAAGGAGCTGGCATCTCACTCTCTTTGAATCTTCTTTATCATGCTAGGAGTAGCAGGAAAAAGCAAAAAATTTCAGAATTGCACCTTGCAATGTGGAGATATTACTGTTTGTGCATTTACAATATTCATTGATTTTTGCCATTGAAAAACGTCCAGAAATGTTTGAAGCTACTGACTGAATGAAAGGAGCTGGCATCTCACTCTCTTTGAATCTTCTTTATCATGCTAGGATTAGCAGGAAAAAGCAAAAAATTTCAGAATTGCACCTTGCAATGTGGAGATATTACTGTTTGTGCATTTACAATATTCATTGATTTTTGCCATTGAAAAACATCATGTTATTCATATACCAGAAATGTTTGAAGCTACTGACTGAATGAAAGGAGCTGGCATCTCACTCTGTTTGAATCTTCTTTATCATGCTAAGAGGAGCAGGAAAAAGCAAAAAATTTCAGAATTGCACCTTGCAATGCGGAGAAATTACTGTTTGTGCATTTACAATATTCATTGATTTTTGCCATTGAAAAACGTCCAGAAATGATTGAAGCTACTGACTGAATGAATGGAGCTGGCATCTCACTCTCTTTGAGTCTTCTTTATCATGCTAAGAGGAGCAGGAAAAAGCAAAAAATTTCAGAATTGCACCTTGCAATGCGGAGAAATTACTGTTTGTGCATTTACAATATTCATTGATTTTTGCCATTGAAAAACGTCCAGAAATGATTGAAGCTACTGACTGAATGAAAGGAGCTGGCATCTCACTCTCTTTGAATCTTCTTTATCATGCTAAGAGGAGCAGGAAAAAGCAAAAAATTTCAGAATTGCAACTTGCAATGCGGAGAAATTACTGTTTGTGCATTTACAATATTCATTGATTTTTGCCATTGAAAAACATCATGTTATTCATATACCAGAAATGATTGAAGCTACTGACTGAATGAAAGGAGCTGGCATCTCACTCTCTTTGAATCTTCTTTATCATGCTAAGAGGAGCAGGAAAAAGCAAAAAATTTCAGAATTGCACCTTGCAATGCGGAGAAATTACTGTTTGTGCATTTACAATATTCATTGATTTTTGCCATTGAAAAACGTCCAGAAATGATTGAAGCTACTGACTGAATGAAAGGAGCTGGCATCTCACTCTCTTTGAATCTTCTTTATCATGCTAAGAGGAGCAGGAAAAAGCAAAAAATTTCAGAATTGCACCTTGCAATGCGGAGAAATTACTGTTTGTGCTTTTACAATATTCATTGATTTTTGCCATTGAAAAACATCATGTTATTCATATACCAGAAATGTTTGAAGCTACTGACTGAATGAAAGGAGCTGGCATCTCACTCTCTTTGAATCTTCTTTATCATGCTAAGAGGAGCAGGAAAAAGCAAAAAATTTCAGAATTGCACCTTGCAATGCGGAGAAATTACTGTTTGTGCATTTACAATATTCATTGATTTTTGCCATTGAAAAACGTCCAGAAATGATTGAAGCTACTGACTGAATGAAAGGAGCTGGCATCTCACTCTCTTTGAATCTTCTTTATCATGCTAAGTGGAGCAGGAAAAAGCAAAAAATTTCAGAATTGCACCTTGCAATGCGGAGAAATTACTGTTTGTGCATTTACAATATTCATTGATTTTTGCCATTGAAAAACGTCCAGAAATGATTGAAGCTACTGACTGAATGAAAGGAGCTGGCATCTCACTCTCTTTGAATCTTCTTTATCATGCTAAGAGGAGCAGGAAAAAGCAAAAAATTTCAGAATTGCACCTTGCAATGCGGAGAAATTACTGTTTGTGCTTTTACAATATTCATTGATTTTTGCCATTGAAAAACATCATGTTATTCATATACCAGAAATGTTTGAAGCTACTGACTGAATGAAAGGAGCTGGCATCTCACTCTCTTTGAATCTTCTTTATCATGCTAAGAGGAGCAGGAAAAAGCAAAAAATTTCAGAATTGCACCTTGCAATGCGGAGAAATTACTGTTTGTGCATTTACAATATTCATTGATTTTTGCCATTCAAAAACGTCCAGAAATGATTGAAGCTACTGACTGAATGAAAGGAGCTGGCATCTCACTCTCTTTGAATCTTCTTTATCATGCTAAGAGGAGCAGGAAAAAGCAAAAAATTTCAGAATTGCACCTTGCAATGCGGAGAAATTACTGTTTGTGCATTTACAATATTCATTGATTTTTGCCATTGAAAAACGTCCAGAAATGATTGAAGCTACTGACTGAATGAAAGGAGCTGGCATCTCACTCTCTTTGAATCTTCTTTATCATGCTAAGAGGAGCAGGAAAAAGCAAAAAATTTCAGAATTGCAACTTGCAATGCGGAGAAATTACTGTTTGTGCATTTACAATATTCATTGATTTTTGCCATTGAAAAACATCATGTTATTCATATACCAGAAATGATTGAAGCTACTGACTGAATGAAAGGAGCTGGCATCTCACTCTCTTTGAATCTTCTTTATCATGCTAAGAGGAGCAGGAAAAAGCAAAAAATTTCAGAATTGCACCTTGCAATGCGGAGAAATTACTGTTTGTGCATTTACAATATTCATTGATTTTTGCCATTGAAAAACGTCCAGAAATGATTGAAGCTACTGACTGAATGAAAGGAGCTGGCATCTCAGTCTCTTTGAATCTTCTTTATCATGCTAAGAGGAGCAGGAAAAAGCAAAAAATTTCAGAATTGCACCTTGCAATGCGGAGAAATTACTGTTTGTGCTTTTACAATATTCATTGATTTTTGCCATTGAAAAACATCATGTTATTCATATACCAGAAATGTTTGAAGCTACTGACTGAATGAAAGGAGCTGGCATCTCACTCTCTTTGAATCTTCTTTATCATGCTAAGAGGAGCAGGAAAAAGCAAAAAATTTCAGAATTGCACCTTGCAATGCGGAGAAATTACTGTTTGTGCATTTACAATTTTCATTGATTTTTGCCATTGAAAAACGTCCAGAAATGATTGAAGCTACTGACTGAATGAAAGGAGCTGGCATCTCACTCTCTTTGAATCTTCTTTATCATGCTAAGAGGAGCAGGAAAAAGCAAAAAATTTCAGAATTGCACCTTGCAATGCGGAGAAATTACTGTTTGTGCATTTACAATATTCATTGATTTTTGCCATTGAAAAACGTCCAGAAATGATTGAAGCTACTGACTGAATGAAAGGAGCTGGCATCTCACTCTCTTTGAATCTTCTTTATCATGCTAAGAGGAGCAGGAAAAAGCAAAAAATTTCAGAATTGCACCTTGCAATGCGGAGAAATTACTGTTTGTGCATTTACAATATTCATTGATTTTTGCCATTGAAAAACATCATGTTATTCATATACCAGAAATGATTGAAGCTACTGACCGAATGAAAGGAGCTGGCATCTTACTCTCTTTGAATCTTCTTTGTCATGCTAAGAGGAGCAGGAAAAAGCAAAAAATTTCAGAATTGCACCTTGCAATGCGGAGAAATTACTGTTTGTGCATTTACAATATTCATTGATTTTTGCCATTGAAAAACGTCCAGAAATGATTGAAGCTACTGACTGAATGAAAGGAGCTGGCATCTCACTCTCTTTGAATCTTCTTTATCATGCTAAGAGGAGCAGGAAAAAGCAAAAAATTTCAGAATTGCACCTTGCAATGCGGAGAAATTACTGTTTGTGCATTTACAATATTCATTGATTTTTGCCATTGAAAAACGTCCAGAAATGATTGAAGCTACTGACTGAATGAAAGGAGCTGGCATCTCACTCTCTTTGAATCTTCTTTATCATGCTAAGAGGAGCAGGAAAAAGCAAAAAATTTCAGAATTGCACCTTGCAATGCGGAGAAATTACTGTTTGTGCATTTACAATATTCATTGATTTTTGCCATTGAAAAACATCATGTTATTCATATACCAGAAATGTTTGAAGCTACTGACTGAATGAAAGGAGCTGGCATCTCACTCTCTTTGAATCTTCTTTATCATGCTAAGAGGAGCAGGAAAAAGCAAAAAATTTCAGAATTGCACCTTGCAATGCGGAGAAATTACTGCTTGTGCATTTACAATATTCATTGATTTTTGCCATTGAAAAACGTCCAGAAATGATTGAAGCTACTGACTGAATGAAAGGAGCTGGCATCTCACTCTCTTTGAATCTTCTTTATCATGCTAAGAGGAGCAGGAAAAAGCAAAAAATTTCAGAATTGCACCTTGCAATGCGGAGAAATTACTGTTTGTGCATTTACAATATTCATTGATTTTTGCCATTGAAAAACGTCCAGAAATGATTGAAGCTACTGACTGAATGAAAGGAGCTGGCATCTCACTCTCTTTGAATCTTCTTTATCATGCTAAGAGGAGCAGGAAAAAGCAAAAAATTTCAGAATTGAACCTTGCAATGCGGAGAAATTACTCTTTGTGCATTTACAATATTCATTGATTTTTGCCATTGAAAAACATCATGTTATTCATATACCAGAAATGTTTGAAGCTACTGACTGAATGAAAGGAGCTGGCATCTCACTCTCTTTGAATCTTCTTTATCATGCTAAGAGGAGCAGGAAAAAGCAAAAAATTTCAGAATTGCACCTTGCAATGCGGAGAAATTACTGTTTGTGCATTTACAATATTCATTGATTTTTGCCATTGAAAAACATCATGTTATTCATATACCAGAAATGTTTGAAGCTACTGACTGAATGAAAGGAGCTGGCATCTCACTCTCTTTGAATCTTCTTTATCATGCTAAGAGGAGCAGGAAAAAGCAAAAAATTTCAGAATTGCACCTTGCAATGTGGAGAAATTACTGTTTGTGCATTTACAATATTCATTGATTTTTACCATTGAAAAACGTCCAGAAATGATTGAAGCTACTGACTGAATGAAAGTAGCTGGCATCTCACTCTCTTTGAATCTTCTTTATCATGCTAAGAGGAGCAGGAAAAAGCAAAAAATTTCAGACTTGCACCTTGCAATGCGGAGAAATTACTGTTTGTGCATTTACAATATTAATTGATTTTTGCCATTGAAAAACATCATGTTATTCATATACCAGAAATGTTTGAAGCTACTGACTGAATGAAAGGAGCTGGCATCTCACTCTCTTTGAATCTTCTTTATCATGCTAAGAGGAGCAGGAAAAAGCAAAAAATTTCAGAATTGCACCTTGCAATGCGGAGAAATTACTGTTTGTGCATTTACAATATTCATTGATTTTTGCCATTGAAAAACGTCCAGAAATGATTGAAGCTACTGACTGAATGAAAGGAGCTGGCATCTCACTCTCTTTGAATCTTCTTTATCATGCTAAGAGGAGCAGGAAAAAGCAAAAAATTTCAGAATTGCACCTTGCAATGCGGAGAAATTACTGTTTGTGCATTTACAATATTCATTGATTTTTGCCATTGAAAAACGTCCAGAAATGATTGAAGCTACTGACTGAATGAAAGGAGCTGGCATCTCACTCTCTTTGAATCTTCTTTATCATGCTAAGAGGAGCAGGAAAAATCAAAAAATTTCAGAATTGCACCTTGCAATGCGGAGAAATTACTGTTTGTGCATTTACAATATTCAATGATTTTTGCCATTGAAAAACATGTTATTCATATACCAGAAATGTTTGAAGCTACTGACTGAATGAAAGGAGCTGGCACCTCACTCTCTTTGAATCTTCTTTATCATGCTAAGAGGAGCGGGAAAAAGCAAAAAATTTCAGAATTGCACCTTGCAATGCGGAGAAATTACTGTTTGTGCATTTACAATATTCATTGATTTTTGCCATTGAAAAACATCCAGAAATGATTGAAGGTACTGACTGAATGAAAGGAGCTGGCATCTCACTCTCTTTGAATCTTCTTTATCATGCTAAGAGGAGCAGGAAAAAGCAAAAAATTTCAGAATTGCACCTTGCAATGCGGAGAAATTACTGTTTGTGCATTTACAATATTCATTGATTTTTGCCATTGAAAAACGTCCAGAAATGATTGAAGCTACTGACTGAATGAAAGGAGCTGGCATCTCACTCTCTTTGAATCTTCTTTATCATGCTAAGAGGAGCAGGAAAAAGCAAAAAATTTCAGAATTGCACCTTGCAATGCGGAGAAATTACAGTTTGTGCATTTACAATATTCATTGATTTTTGCCATTGAAAAACATCCAGAAATGATTGAAGCTACTGACTGAATGAAAGGAGCTGGCATCTCACTCTCTTTGAATCTTCTTTATCATGCTAAGAGGAGCAGGAAAAAGCAAAAAATTTCAGAATTGCACCTTGCAATGCGGAGAAATTACTGTTTGTGCATTTACAATATTCATTGATTTTTGCCATTGAAAAACGTCCAGAAATGATTGAAGCTACTGACTGAATGAAAGGAGCTGGCATCTCACTCTCTTTGAATCTTCTTTATCATGCTAAGAGGAGCAGGAAAAAGCAAAAAATTTCAGAATTGCACCTTGCAATGCGGAGAAATTACTGTTTGTGCATTTACAATATTCATTGATTTTTGCCATTGAAAAACATCATGTTATTCATATACCAGAAATGATAGAAGCTACTGACTGAATGAAAGGAGCTGGCATCTTACTCTCTTTGAATCTTCTTTGTCATGCTAAGAGGAGCAGGAAAAAGCAAAAAATTTCAGAATTGCACCTTGCAATGCGGAGAAATTACTGTTTGTGCATTTACAATATTCATTGATTTTTGCCATTGAAAAACGTCCAGAAATGATTGAAGCTACTGACTGAATGAAAGGAGCTGGCATCTCACTCTCTTTGAATCTTCTTTATCATGCTAAGAGGAGCAGGAAAAAGCAAAAAATTTCAGAATTGCACCTTGCAATGCGGAGAAATTACTGTTTGTGCATTTACAATATTCATTGATTTTTGCCATTGAAAAACATCATGTTATTCATATACCAGAAATGTTTGAAGCTACTGACTGAATGAAAGGAGCTGGCATCTCACTCTCTTTGAATCTTCTTTATCATGCTTAGAGGAGCAGGAAAAAGCAAAAAATTTCAGAATTGCACCTTGCAATGTGGAGAAATTACTGTTTGTGCATTTACAATATTCATTGATTTTTACCATTGAAAAACGTCCAGAAATGATTGAAGCTACTGACTGAATGAAAGTAGCTGGCATCTCACTCTCTTTGAATCTTCTTTATCATGCTAAGAGGAGCAGGAAAAAGCAAAAAATTTCAGAATTGCACCTTGCAATCCAGAGAAATTACTGTTTGTGCATTTACAATATTCATTGATTTTTGCCATTGAAAAACATCATGTTATTCATATACCAGAAATGTTTGAAGCTACTGACTGAATGAAAGGAGCTGGCATCTCACTCTCTTTGAATCTTCTTTATCATGCTAAGAGGAGCAGGAAAAAGCAAAAAATTTCAGAATTGCACCTTGCAATGTGGAGAAATTACTGTTTGTGCATTTACAATATTCATTGATTTTTACCATTGAAAAACGTCCAGAAATGATTGAAGCTACTGACTGAATGAAAGTAGCTGGCATCTCACTCTCTTTGAATCTTCTTTATCATGCTAAGAGGAGCAGGAAAAAGCAAAAAATTTCAGACTTGCACCTTGCAATGCGGAGAAATTACTGTTTGTGCATTTACAATATTCATTGATTTTTGCCATTGAAAAACATCATGTTATTCATATACCAGAAATGTTTGAAGCTACTGACTGAATGAAAGGAGCTGGCATCTCACTCTCTTTGAATCTTCTTTATCATGCTAAGAGGAGCAGGAAAAAGCAAAAAATTTCAGAATTGCACCTTGCAATGCGGAGAAATTACTGTTTGTGCATTTACAATATTCATTGATTTTTGCCATTGAAAAACGTCCAGAAATGATTGAAGCTACTGACTGAATGAAAGGAGCTGGCATCTCACTCTCTTTGAATCTTGTTTATCATGCTAAGAGGAGCAGGAAAAAGCAAAAAATTTCAGAATTGCACCTTGCAATGCGGAGAAATTACTGTTTGTGCATTTACAATATTCATTGATTTTTGCCATTGAAAAACGTCCAGAAATGATTGAAGCTACTGACTGAATGAAAGGAGCTGGCATCTCACTCTCTTTGAATCTTCTTTATCATGCTAAGAGGAGCAGGAAAAAGCAAAAAATTTCAGAATTGCACCTTGCAATGCGGAGAAATTACTGTTTGTGCATTTACAATATTCATTGATTTTTGCCATTGAAAAACATCATGTTATTCATATACCAGAAATGATTGAAGCTACTGACTGAATGAAAGGAGCTGGCATCTCACTCTCTTTGAATCTTCTTTATCATGCTAAGAGGAGCAGGAAAAAGCAAAAAATTTCAGAATTGCACCTTGCAATGCGGAGAAATTACTGTTTGTGCATTTACAATATTCATTGATTTTTGCCATTGAAAAACGTCCAGAAATGTTTGAAGCTACTGACTGAATGAAAGGAGCTGGCATCTCACTCTCTTTGAATCTTCTTTATCATGCTAGGATTAGCAGGAAAAAGCAAAAAATTTCAGAATTGCACCTTGCAATGTGGAGATATTACTGTTTGTGCATTTACAATATTCATTGATTTTTGCCATTGAAAAACGTCCAGAAATGTTTGAAGCTACTGACTGAATGAAAGGAGCTGGCATCTCACTCTCTTTGAATCTTCTTTATCATGCTAGGAGTAGCAGGAAAAAGCAAAAAATTTCAGAATTGCACCTTGCAATGTGGAGATATTACTGTTTGTGCATTTACAATATTCATTGATTTTTGCCATTGAAAAACGTCCAGAAATGTTTGAAGCTACTGACTGAATGAAAGGAGCTGGCATCTCACTCTCTTTGAATCTTCTTTATCATGCTAGGATTAGCAGGAAAAAGCAAAAAATTTCAGAATTGCACCTTGCAATGTGGAGATATTACTGTTTGTGCATTTACAATATTCATTGATTTTTGCCATTGAAAAACATCATGTTATTCATATACCAGAAATGTTTGAAGCTACTGACTGAATGAAAGGAGCTGACATCTCACTCTCTTTGAATCTTCTTTATCATGCTAGGATTAGCAGGAAAAAGCAAAAAATTTCAGAATTGCACCTTGCAATGTGGAGATATTACTGTTTGTGCATTTACAATATTCATTGATTTTTGCCATTGAAAAACGTCCAGAAATGTTTGAAGCTACTGACTGAATGAAAGGAGCTGGCATCTCACTCTATTTGAATCTTCTTTATCATCCTAGGATTAGCAGGAAAAAGCAAAAAATTTCAGCATTGCACCTTGCAATGTGGAGATATTACTGTTTGTGCATTTACAATATTCATTGATTTTTGCCATTGAAAAACATCCAGAAATGTTTATACCAGAAATGTTTGAAGCTACTGACTGAATGAAAGGAGCTGGCATCTCACTCTCTTTGAATCTTCTTTATCATGCTAAGAGGAGCAGGAAAAAGCAAAAAATTTCAGAATTGCACTTTGCAATGCGGAGAAATTACTGTTTGTGCATTTACAATATTCATTGATTTTTGCCATTGAAAAACGTCCAGAAATGACTGAAGCTACTGACTGAATGAAAGGAGCTGGCATCTCACTCTCTTTGAATCTTCTTTATCATGCTAAGAGGAGCAGGAAAAAGCAAAAAATTTCAGAATTGCATCTTGCAATGCGGAGAAATTACTGTTTGTGCATTTACAATATTCATTGATTTTTGCCATTGAAAAACGTCCAGAAATGATTGAAGCTACTGACTGAATGAAAGGAGCTGGCATCTCACTCTCTTTGAATCTTCTTTATCATGCTAAGAGGAGCAGGAAAAAGCAAAAAATTTCAGAATTGCACCTTGCAATGCGGAGAAATTACTGTTTGTGCATTTACAATATTCATTGATTTTTGCCATTGAAAAACATCATGTTATTCATATACCAGAAATGATTGAAGCTACTGACTGAATGAAAGGAGCTGGCATCTCACTCTCTTTGAATCTTCTTTATCATGCTAAGAGGAGCAGGAAAACGCAAAAAATTTCAGAATTGCACCTTGCAATGCGGAGAAATTACTGTTTGTGCATTTACAATATTCATTGATTTTTGCCATTGAAAAACATCCAGAAATGATTGAAGCTACTGACTGAATGAAAGGAGCTGGCATCTCACTCTCTTTGAATCTTCTTTATCATGCTAAGAGGAGCAGGAAAAAGCAAAAAATTTCAGAATTGCACCTTGCAATGCGGAGAAATTACTGTTTGTGCATTTACAATATTCATTGATTTTTGCCATTGAAAAACGTCCAGAAATGATTGAAGCTACTGACTGAATGAAAGGAGCTGGCATCTCACTCTCTTTGAATCTTCTTTATCATGCTAGGATTAGCAGGAAAAAGCAAAAAATTTCAGAATTGCACCTTGCAATGTGGAGATATTACTGTTTGTGCATTTACAATATTCATTGAATTTTGCCATTGAAAAACGTCCAGAAATGTTTGAAGCTACTGACTGAATGAAAGGAGCTGGCATCTCACTCTATTTGAATCTTCTTTATCATGCTAGGATTAGCAGGAAAAAGCAAAAAATTTCAGAATTGCACCTTGCAATGTGGAGATATTACTGTTTGTGCATTTACAATATTCATTGATTTTTGCCATTGAAAAACGTCCAGAAATGTTTATACCAGAAATGTTTGAAGCTACTGACTGAATGAAAGGAGCTGGCATCTCACTCTCTTTGAATCTTCTTTATCATGCTAAGAGGAGCAGGAAAAAGCAAAAAATTTCAGAATTGCATCTTGCAATGCGGAGAAATTACTTTTTGTGCATTTACAATATTCATTGATTTTTGCCATTGAAAAACGTCCAGAAATGACTGAAGCTACTGACTGAATGAAAGGAGCTGGCATCTCACTCTCTTTGAATCTTCTTTACCATGCTAAGAGGAGCAGGAAAATGCAAAAAAATTCAGAATTGCACCTTGCAATGCGGAGAAATTACTGTTTGTGCATTTACAATATTCATTGATTTTTGCCATTGAAAAACGTCCAGAAATGATTGAAGCTACTGACTGAATGAAAGGAGCTGGCATCTCACTCTCTTTGAATCTTCTTTATCATGCTAGGAGTAGCAGGAAAAAGCAAAAAATTTCAGAATTGCACCTTGCAATGTGGAGATATTACTGTTTGTGCATTTACAATATTCATTGATTTTTGCCATTGAAAAACATCCAGAAATGTTTGAAGCTACTGACTGAATGAAAGGAGCTGGCATCTCACTCTCTTTGAATCTTCTTTATCATGCTAGGATTAGCAGGAAAAAGCAAAAAATTTCAGAATTGCACCTTGCAATGTGGAGATATTACTGTTTGTGCATTTACAATATTCATTGATTTTTGCTATTGAAAAACATCATGTTATTCATATACCAGAAATGTTTGAAGCTACTGACTGAATGAAAGGAGCTGACATCTCACTCTCTTTGAATCTTCTTTATCATGCTAGGATTAGCAGGAAAAAGCAAAAAATTTCAGAATTGCACCTTGCAATGTGGAGAAATTACTGTTTGTGCATTTACAATATTCATTGATTTTTGCCATTGAAAAACATCATGTTATTCATATACTACAAATGATTGAAGCTACTGACTGAATGAAAGGAGCTGGCATCTCACTCTCTTTGAATCTTCTTTATCATGCTAAGAGGAGCAGGAAAAAGCAAAAAATTTCAGAATTGCACCTTGCAATGCGGAGAAATTACTGTTTGTGCATTTACAATATTCATTGATTTTTGCCATTGAAAAACGTCCAGAAATGTTTGAAGCTACTGACTGAATGAAAGGAGCTGGCATCTCACTCTCTTTGAATCTTCTTTATCATGCTAGGATTAGCAGGAAAAAGCAAAAAATTTCAGAATTGCACCTTGCAATGTGGAGATATTACTGTTTGTGCATTTACAATATTCATTGATTTTTGCCATTGAAAAACGTCCAGAAATGTTTGAAGCTACTGACTGAATGAAAGGAGCTGGCATCTCACTCTCTTTGAATCTTCTTTATCATGCTAAGAGGAGCAGGAAAAAGCAAAAAATTTCAGAATTGCACCTTGCAATGCGGAGAAATTACTGTTTGTGCATTTACAATATTCATTGATTTTTGCCATTGAAAAACGTCCAGAAATGATTGAAGCTACTGACTGAATGAAAGGAGCTGGCATCTCACTCTCTTTGAATCTTCTTTATCATGCTAGGATTAGCAGGAAAAAGCAAAAAATTTCAGAATTGCACCTTGCAATGTGGAGATATTACTGTTTGTGCATTTACAATATTCATTGAATTTTGCCATTGAAAAACGTCCAGAAATGTTTGAAGCTACTGACTGAATGAAAGCAGCTGGCATCTCACTCTATTTGAATCTTCTTTATCATGCTAGGATTAGCAGGAAAAAGCAAAAAATTTCAGAATTGCACCTTGCAATGTGGAGATATTACTGTTTGTGCATTTACAATATTCATTGATTTTTGCCATTGAAAAACGTCCAGAAATGTTTATACCAGAAATGTTTGAAGCTACTGACTGAATGAAAGGAGCTGGCATCTCACTCTCTTTGAATCTTCTTTATCATGCTAAGAGGAGCAGGAAAAAGCAAAAAATTTCAGAATTGCACCTTGCAATGCGGAGAAATTACTTTTTGTGCATTTACAATATTCATTGATTTTTGCCATTGAAAAACGTCCAGAAATGACTGAAGCTACTGACTGAATGAAAGGAGCTGGCATCTCACTCTCTTTGAATCTTCTTTATCATGCTAAGAGGAGCAGGAAAAAGCAAAAAATTTCAGAATTGCACCTTGCAATGCGGAGAAATTACTGTTTGTGCATTTACAATATTCATTGATTTTTGCCATTGAAAAACATCATGTTATTCATATACCAGAAATGATTGAAGCTACTGACTGAATGAAAGGAGCTGGCATCTCACTCTCTTTGAATCTTCTTTATCATGCTAAGAGGAGCAGGAAAAAGCAAAAAATTTCAGAATTGCACCTTGCAATGCGGAGAAATTACTGTTTGTGCATTTACAATATTCATTGATTTTTGCCATTGAAAAACGTCCAGAAATGTTTTAAGCTACTGACTGAATGAAAGGAGCTGGCATCTCACTCTCTTTGAATCTTCTTTATCATGCTAGGATTAGCAGGAAAAAGCAAAAAATTTCAGAATTGCACCTTGCAATGTGGAGATATTACTGTTTGTGCATTTACAATATTCATTGATTTTTGCCATTGAAAAACGTCCAGAAATGTTTGAAGCTACTGACTGAATGAAAGGAGCTGGCATCTCACTCTCTTTGAATCTTCTTTATCATGCTAGGAGTAGCAGGAAAAAGCAAAAAATTTCAGAATTGCACCTTGCAATGTGGAGATATTACTGTTTGTGCATTTACAATATTCATTGATTTTTGCCATTGAAAAACGTCCAGAAATGTTTGAAGCTACTGACTGAATGAAAGGAGCTGGCATCTCACTCTCTTTGAATCTTCTTTATCATGCTAGGATTAGCAGGAAAAAGCAAAAAATTTCAGAATTGCACCTTGCAATGTGGAGATATTACTGTTTGTGCATTTACAATATTCATTGATTTTTGCCATTGAAAAACATCATGTTATTCATATACCAGAAATGTTTGAAGCTACTGACTGAATGAAAGGAGCTGACATCTCACTCTCTTTGAATCTTCTTTATCATGCTAGGATTAGCAGGAAAAAGCAAAAAATTTCAGAATTGCACCTTGCAATGTGGAGATATTACTGTTTGTGCATTTACAATATTCATTGATTTTTGCCATTGAAAAACGTCCAGAAATGTTTGAAGCTACTGACTGAATGAAAGGAGCTGGCATCTCACTCTATTTGAATCTTCTTTATCATCCTAGGATTAGCAGGAAAAAGCAAAAAATTTCAGCATTGCACCTTGCAATGTGGAGATATTACTGTTTGTGCATTTACAATATTCATTGATTTTTGCCATTGAAAAACATCCAGAAATGTTTATACCAGAAATGTTTGAAGCTACTGACTGAATGAAAGGAGCTGGCATCTCACTCTCTTTGAATCTTCTTTATCATGCTAAGAGGAGCAGGAAAAAGCAAAAAATTTCAGAATTGCACTTTGCAATGCGGAGAAATTACTGTTTGTGCATTTACAATATTCATTGATTTTTGCCATTGAAAAACGTCCAGAAATGACTGAAGCTACTGACTGAATGAAAGGAGCTGGCATCTCACTCTCTTTGAATCTTCTTTATCATGCTAAGAGGAGCAGGAAAAAGCAAAAAATTTCAGAATTGCATCTTGCAATGCGGAGAAATTACTGTTTGTGCATTTACAATATTCATTGATTTTTGCCATTGAAAAACGTCCAGAAATGATTGAAGCTACTGACTGAATGAAAGGAGCTGGCATCTCACTCTCTTTGAATCTTCTTTATCATGCTAAGAGGAGCAGGAAAAAGCAAAAAATTTCAGAATTGCACCTTGCAATGCGGAGAAATTACTGTTTGTGCATTTACAATATTCATTGATTTTTGCCATTGAAAAACATCATGTTATTCATATACCAGAAATGATTGAAGCTACTGACTGAATGAAAGGAGCTGGCATCTCACTCTCTTTGAATCTTCTTTATCATGCTAAGAGGAGCAGGAAAAAGCAAAAAATTTCAGAATTGCACCTTGCAATGCGGAGAAATTACTGTTTGTGCATTTACAATATTCATTGATTTTTGCCATTGAAAAACATCCAGAAATGATTGAAGCTACTGACTGAATGAAAGGAGCTGGCATCTCACTCTCTTTGAATCTTCTTTATCATGCTAAGAGGAGCAGGAAAAAGCAAAAAATTTCAGAATTGCACCTTGCAATGCGGAGAAATTACTGTTTGTGCATTTACAATATTCATTGATTTTTGCCATTGAAAAACGTCCAGAAATGATTGAAGCTACTGACTGAATGAAAGGAGCTGGCATCTCACTCTCTTTGAATCTTCTTTATCATGCTAGGATTAGCAGGAAAAAGCAAAAAATTTCAGAATTGCACCTTGCAATGTGGAGATATTACTGTTTGTGCATTTACAATATTCATTGAATTTTGCCATTGAAAAACGTCCAGAAATGTTTGAAGCTACTGACTGAATGAAAGGAGCTGGCATCTCACTCTATTTGAATCTTCTTTATCATGCTAGGATTAGCAGGAAAAAGCAAAAAATTTCAGAATTGCACCTTGCAATGTGGAGATATTACTGTTTGTGTATTTACAATATTCATTGATTTTTGCCATTGAAAAACGTCCAGAAATGTTTATACCAGAAATGTTTGAAGCTACTGACTGAATGAAAGGAGCTGGCATCTCACTCTCTTTGAATCTTCTTTATCATGCTAAGAGGAGCAGGAAAAAGCAAAAAATTTCAGAATTGCACCTTGCAATGCGGAGAAATTACTTTTTGTGCATTTACAATATTCATTGATTTTTGCCATTGAAAAACGTCCAGAAATGACTGAAGCTACTGACTGAATGAAAGGAGCTGGCATCTCACTCTCTTTGAATCTTCTTTACCATGCTAAGAGGAGCAGGAAAAAGCAAAAAAATTCAGAATTGCACCTTGCAATGCGGAGAAATTACTGTTTGTGCATTTACAATATTCATTGATTTTTGCCATTGAAAAACGTCCAGAAATGATTGAAGCTACTGACTGAATGAAAGGAGCTGGCATCTCACTCTCTTTGAATCTTCTTTATCATGCTAGGAGTAGCAGGAAAAAGCAAAAAATTTCAGAATTGCACCTTGCAATGTGGAGATATTACTGTTTGTGCATTTACAATATTCATTGATTTTTGCCATTGAAAAACGTCCAGAAATGTTTGAAGCTACTGACTGAATGAAAGGAGCTGGCATCTCACTCTCTTTGAATCTTCTTTATCATGCTAGGATTAGCAGGAAAAAGCAAAAAATTTCAGAATTGCACCTTGCAATGTGGAGATATTACTGTTTGTGCATTTACAATATTCATTGATTTTTGCCATTGAAAAACATCATGTTATTCATATACCAGAAATGTTTGAAGCTACTGACTGAATGAAAGGAGCTGACATCTCACTCTCTTTGAATCTTCTTTATCATGCTAGGATTAGCAGGAAAAAGCAAAAAATTTCAGAATTGCACCTTGCAATGTGGAGATATTACTGTTTGTGCATTTACAATATTCATTGATTTTTGCCAATGAAAAACGTCCAGAAATGTTTGAAGCTACTGACTGAATGAAAGGAGCTGGCATCTCACTCTATTTGAATCTTCTTTATCATGCTAGGATTAGCAGGAAAAAGCAAAAAATTTCAGCATTGCACCTTGCAATGTGGAGATATTACTGTTTGTGCATTTACAATATTCATTGATTTTTGCCATTGAAAAACGTCCAGAAATGTTTATACCAGAAATGTTTGAAGCTACTGACTGAAAGAAAGGAGCTGGCATCTCACTCTCTTTGAATCTTCTTTATCATGCTAAGAGGAGCAGGAAAAAGCAAAAAATTTCAGAATTGCACCTTGCAATGCGGAGAAATTACTGTTTGTGCATTTACAATATTCATTGATTTTTGCCATTGAAAAACGTCCAGAAATGACTGAAGCTACTGACTGAATGAAAGGAGCTGGCATCTCACTCTCTTTGAATCTTCTTTATCATGCTAAGAGGAGCAGGAAAAACCAAAAAATTTCAGAATTGCATCTTGCAATGCGGAGAAATTACTGTTTGTGCATTTACAATATTCATTGATTTTTGCCATTGAAAAACGTCCAGAAATGATTGAAGCTACTGACTGAATGAAAGGAGCTGGCATCTCACTCTCTTTGAATCTTCTTTATCATGCTAAGAGGAGCAGGAAAAAGCAAAAAATTTCAGAATTGCACCTTGCAATGCGGAGAAATTACTGTTTGTGCATTTACAATATTCATTGATTTTTGCCATTGAAAAACATCATGTTATTCATATACCAGAAATGATTGAAGCTACTGACTGAATGAAAGGAGCTGGCATCTCACTCTCTTTGAATCTTCTTTATCATGCTAAGAGGAGCAGGAAAAAGCAAAAAATTTCAGAATTGCACCTTGCAATGCGGAGAAATTACTGTTTGTGCATTTACAATATTCATTGATTTTTGCCATTGAAAAACGTCCAGAAATGATTGAAGCTACTGACTGAATGAAAGGAGCTGGCATCTCACTCTCTTTGAATCTTCTTTATCATGCTAAGAGGAGCAGGAAAAAGCAAAAAATTTCAGAATTGCACCTTGCAATGCGGAGAAATTACTGTTTGTGCATTTACAATATTCATTGATTTTTGCCATTGAAAAACGTCCAGAAATGATTGAAGCTACTGACTGAATGAAAGGAGCTGGCATCTCACTCTCTTTGAATCTTCTTTATCATGCTAGGATTAGCAGGAAAAAGCAAAAAATTTCAGAATTGCACCTGGCAATGTGGAGATATTACTGTTTGTGCATTTACAATATTCATTGAATTTTGCCATTGAAAAACGTCCAGAAATGTTTGAAGCTACTGACTGAATGAAAGGAGCTGGCATCTCACTCTATTTGAATCTTCTTTATCATGCTAGGATTAGCAGGAAAAAGCAAAAAATTTCAGAATTGCACCTTGCAATGTGGAGATATTACTGTTTGTGCATTTACAATATTCATTGATTTTTGCCATTGAAAAACGTCCAGAAATGTTTATACCAGAAATGTTTGAAGCTACTGACTGAATGAAAGGAGCTGGCATCTCACTCTCTTTGAATCTTCTTTATCATGCTAAGAGGAGCAGGAAAAAGCAAAAAATTTCAGAATTGCACCTTGCAATGCGGAGAAATTACTGTTTGTGCATTTACAATATTCATTGATTTTTGCCATTGAAAAATGTCCAGAAATGACTGAAGCTACTGACTGAATGAAAGGAGCTGGCATCTCACTCTCTTTGAATCTTCTTTATCATGCTAAGAGGAGCAGGAAAAAGCAAAAAATTTCAGAATTGCACCTTGCAATGCGGAGAAATTACAGTTTGTGCATTTACAATATTCATTGATTTTTGCCATTGAAAAACGTCCAGAAATGATTGAAGCTACTGACTGAATGAAAGGAGCTGGCATCTCACTCTCTTTGAATCTTCTTTATCATGCTAAGAGGAGCAGGAAAAAGCAAAAAATTTCAGAATTGCACCTTGCAATGCGGAGAAATTACTGTTTGTGCATTTACAATATTCATTGATTTTTGCCATTGAAAAACATCATGTTATTCATATACCAGAAATGATTGAAGCTACTGACTGAATGAAAGGAGCTGGCATCTCACTCTCTTTGAATCTTCTTTATCATGCTAAGAGGAGCAGGAAAAAGCAAAAAATTTCAGAATTGCACCTTGCAATGCGGAGAAATTACTGTTTGTGCATTTACAATATTCATTGATTTTTGCCATTGAAAAACGTCCAGAAATGATTGAAGCTACTGACTGAATGAAAGGAGCTGGCATCTCACTCTCTTTGAATCTTCTTTATCATGCTAAGAGGAGCAGGAAAAAGCAAAAAATTTCAGAATTGCACCTTGCAATGCGGAGAAATTACTGTTTGTGCATTTACAATATTCATTGATTTTTGCCATTGAAAAACATCATGTTATTCATATACCAGAAATGATTGAAGCTACTGACTGAATGAAAGGAGCTGGCATCTCACTCTCTTTGAATCTTCTTTATCATGCTAAGAGGAGCAGGAAAAAGCAAAAAATTTCAGAATTGCACCTTGCAATGCGGAGAAATTACTGTTTGTGCATTTACAATATTCATTGATTTTTGCCATTGAAAAACGTCCAGAAATGACTGAAGCTACTGACTGAATGAAAGGAGCTGGCATCTCACTCTCTTTGAATCTTCTTTATCATGCTAAGAGGAGCAGGAAAAAGCAAAAAATTTCAGAATTGCACCTTGCAATGCGGAGAAATTACAGTTTGTGCATTTACAATATTCATTGATTTTTGCCATTGAAAAACGTCCAGAAATGATTGAAGCTACTGACTGAATGAAAGGAGCTGGCATCTCACTCTCTTTGAATCTTCTTTATCATGCTAAGAGGAGCAGGAAAAAGCAAAAAATTTCAGAATTGCACCTTGCAATGCGGAGAAATTACTGTTTGTGCATTTACAATATTCATTGATTTTTGCCATTGAAAAACATCATGTTATTCATATACCAGAAATGATTGAAGCTACTGACTGAATGAAAGGAGCTGGCATCTCACTCTCTTTGAATCTTCTTTATCATGCTAAGAGGAGCAGGAAAAAGCAAAAAATTTCAGAATTGCACCTTGCAATGCGGAGAAATTACTGTTTGTGCATTTACAATATTCATTGATTTTTGCCATTGAAAAACGTCCAGAAATGATTGAAGCTACTGACTGAATGAAAGGAGCTGGCATCTCACTCTCTTTGAATCTTCTTTATCATGCTAAGAGGAGCAGGAAAAAGCAAAAAATTTCAGAATTGCATCTTGCAATGCGGAGAAATTACTGTTTGTGCATTTACAATATTCATTGATTTTTGCCATTGAAAAACGTCCAGAAATGATTGAAGCTACTGACTGAATGAAAGGAGCTGGCATCTCACTCTCTTTGAATCTTCTTTATCATGCTAAGAGGAGCAGGAAAAAGCAAAAAATTTCAGAATTGCACCTTGCAATGCGGAGAAATTACTGTTTGTGCATTTACAATATTCATTGATTTTTGCCATTGAAAAACGTCCAGAAATGATTGAAGCTACTGACTGAATGAAAGGAGCTGGAATCTCACTCTCTTTGAATCTTCTTTATCATGCTAAGAGGAGCAGGAAAAAGCAAAAAATTTCAGAATTGCAACTTGCAATGCGGAGAAATTACTGTTTGTGCATTTACAATATTCATTGATTTTTGCCATTGAAAAACATCATGTTATTCATATACCAGAAATGATTGAAGCTACTGACTGAATGAAAGGAGCTGGCATCTCACTCTCTTTGAATCTTCTTTATCATGCTAAGAGGAGCAGGAAAAAGCAAAAAATTTCAGAATTGCACCTTGCAATGCGGAGAAATTACTGTTTGTGCATTTACAATATTCATTGATTTTTGCCATTGAAAAACGTCCAGAAATGATTGAAGCTACTGACTGAATGAAAGGAGCTGGCATCTCACTCTCTTTGAATCTTCTTTATCATGCTAAGAGGAGCAGGAAAAAGCAAAAAATTTCAGAATTGCACCTTGCAATGCGGAGAAATTACTGTTTGTGCATTTACAATATTCATTGATTTTTGCCATTGAAAAACGTCCAGAAATGATTGAAGCTACTGACTGAATGAAAGGAGCTGGCATCTCACTCTCTTTGAATCTTCTTTATCATGCTAAGAGGAGCAGGAAAAAGCAAAAAATTTCAGAATTGCACCTTGCAATGCGGAGAAATTACTGTTTGTGCATTTACAATATTCATTAATTTTTGCCATTGAAAAACATCATGTTATTCATATCCCAGAAATGTTTGAAGCTACTGACTGAATGAAAGAAGCTGGCATCTCACTCTCTTTGAATCTTCTTTATCATGCTAAGAGGAGCAGGAAAAAGCAAAAAATTTCAGAATTGCACCTTGCAATGCGGAGAAATTACTGTTTGTGCATTTACAATATTCATTGATTTTTGCCATTGAAAAACGTCCAGAAATGATTGAAGCTACTGACTGAATGAAAGGAGCTGGCATCTCACTCTCTTTGAATCTTCTTTATCATGCTAAGAGGAGCAGGAAAAAGCAAAAAATTTCAGAATTGCACCTTGCAATGCGGAGAAATTACTGTTTGTGCATTTACAATATTCATTGATTTTTGCCATTGAAAAACATCATGTTATTCATATACCAGAAATGTTTGAAGCTACTGACTGAATGAAAGGAGCTGGCATCTCACTCTCTTTGAATCTTCTTTATCATGCTAAGAGGAGCAGGAAAAAGCAAAAAATTTCAGAATTGCACCTTGCAATGCGGAGAAATTACTGTTTGTGCATTTACAATATTCATTGATTTTTGCCATTGAAAAACGTCCAGAAATGATTGAAGCTACTGACTGAATGAAAGGAGCTGGCATCTCATTCTCTTTGAATCTTCTTTATCATGCTAAGAGGAGCAGGAAAATGCAAGAAATTTCAGAATTGCACCTTGCAATGCGGAGAAATTACTGTTTGTGCATTTACAATATTCATTGATTTTTGCCATTGAAAAACATCCAGAAATGATTGAAGCTACTGACTGAATGAAAGGAGCTGGCATCTCACTCTCTTTGAATCTTCTTTATCATGCTAAGAGGAGCAGGAAAAAGCAAAAAATTTCAGAATTGCACCTTGCAATGCGGAGAAATTACTGTTTGTGCATTTACAATATTCATTGATTTTTGCCATTGAAAAACATCATGTTATTCATATACCAGAAATGATTGAAGCTACTGACTGAATGAAAGGAGCTGGCATCTCACTCTCTTTGAATCTTCTTTATCATGCTGAGGAGCAGGAAAAAGCAAAAAAATTCAGAATTGCACCTTGCAATGCGGAGAAATTACTGTTTGTGCATTTACAATATTCATTGATTTTTGCATTGAAAAACGTCCAGAAATGACTGAAGCTACTGACTGAATGAAAGGAGCTGGCATCTCACTCTCTTTGAATCTTCTTTATCATGCTAAGAGGAGCAGGAAAAAGCAAAAAATTTCAGAATTGCATCTTGCAATGCGGAGAAATTACTGTTTGTGCATTTACAATATTCATTGATTTTTGCCATTGAAAAACGTCCAGAAATGATTGAAGCTACTGACTGAATGAAAGGAGCTGGCATCTCACTCTCTTTGAATCTTCTTTATCATGCTAAGAGGAGCAGGAAAAAGCAAAAAATTTCAGAATTGCACCTTGCAATGCGGAGAAATTACTGTTTGTGCATTTACAATATTCATTGATTTTTGCAATTGAAAAACATCATGTTATTCATATACCAGAAATGATTGAAGCTACTGACTGAATGAAAGGAGCTGGCATCTCACTCTCTTTGAATCTTCTTTATCATGCTAAGAGGAGCAGGAAAAAGCAAAAAATTTCAGAATTGCACCTTGCAATGCGGAGAAATTACTGTTTGTGCATTTACAATATTCATTGATTTTTGCCATTGAAAAACGTCCAGAAATGATTGAAGCTACTGACTGAATGAAAGGAGCTGGCATCTCACTCTCTTTGAATCTTCTTTATCATGCTAAGAGGAGCAGGAAAAAGCAAAAAATTTCAGAATTGCACCTTGCAATGCGGAGAAATTACTGTTTGTGCATTTACAATATTCATTGATTTTTGCCATTGAAAAACGTCCAGAAATGATTGAAGCTACTGACTGAATGAAAGGAGCTGGCATCTCACTCTCTTTGAATCTTCTTTATCATGCTAGGATTAGCAGGAAAAAGCAAAAAATTTCAGAATTGCACCTGGCAATGTGGAGATATTACTGTTTGTGCATTTACAATATTCATTGAATTTTGCCATTGAAAAACGTCCAGAAATGTTTGAAGCTACTGACTGAATGAAAGGAGCTGGCATCTCACTCTATTTGAATCTTCTTTATCATGCTAGGATTAGCAGGAAAAAGCAAAAAATTTCAGAATTGCACCTTGCAATGTGGAGATATTACTGTTTGTGCATTTACAATATTCATTGATTTTTGCCATTGAAAAACGTCCAGAAATGTTTATACCAGAAATGTTTGAAGCTACTGACTGAATGAAAGGAGCTGGCATCTCACTCTCTTTGAATCTTCTTTATCATGCTAAGAGGAGCAGGAAAAAGCAAAAAATTTCAGAATTGCACCTTGCAATGCGGAGAAATTACTGTTTGTGCATTTACAATATTCATTGATTTTTGCCATTGAAAAACGTCCAGAAATGACTGAAGCTACTGACTGAATGAAAGGAGCTGGCATCTCACTCTCTTTGAATCTTCTTTATCATGCTAAGAGGAGCAGGAAAAAGCAAAAAATTTCAGAATTGCACCTTGCAATGCGGAGAAATTACTGTTTGTGCATTTACAATATTCATTGATTTTTGCCATTGAAAAACGTCCAGAAATGATTGAAGCTACTGACTGAATGAAAGGAGCTGGCATCTCACTCTCTTTGAATCTTCTTTATCATGCTAAGAGGAGCAGGAAAAAGCAAAAAATTTCAGAATTGCACCTTGCAATGCGGAGAAATTACTGTTTGTGCATTTACAATATTCATTGATTTTTGCCATTGAAAAACATCATGTTATTCATATACCAGAAATGATTGAAGCTACTGACTGAATGAAAGGAGCTGGCATCTCACTCTCTTTGAATCTTCTTTATCATGCTAAGAGGAGCAGGAAAAAGCAAAAAATTTCAGAATTGCACCTTGCAATGCGGAGAAATTACTGTTTGTGCATTTACAATATTCATTGATTTTTGCCATTGAAAAACGTCCAGAAATGATTGAAGCTACTGACTGAATGAAAGGAGCTGGCATCTCACTCTCTTTGAATCTTTTTTATCATGCTAAGAGGAGCAGGAAAAAGCAAAAAATTTCAGAATTGCATCTTGCAATGCGGAGAAATTACTGTTTGTGCATTTACAATATTCATTGATTTTTGCCATTGAAAAACGTCCAGAAATGATTGAAGCTACTGACTGAATGAAAGGAGCTGGCATCTCACTCTCTTTGAATCTTCTTTATCATGCTAAGAGGAGCAGGAAAAAGCAAAAAATTTCAGAATTGCACCTTGCAATGCGGAGAAATTACTGTTTGTGCATTTACAATATTCATTGATTTTTGCCATTGAAAAACGTCCAGAAATGATTGAAGCTACTGACTGAATGAAAGGAGCTGGAATCTCACTCTCTTTGAATCTTCTTTATCATGCTAAGAGGAGCAGGAAAAAGCAAAAAATTTCAGAATTGCAACTTGCAATGCGGAGAAATTACTGTTTGTGCATTTACAATATTCATTGATTTTTGCCATTGAAAAACATCATGTTATTCATATACCAGAAATGATTGAAGCTACTGACTGAATGAAAGGAGCTGGCATCTCACTCTCTTTGAATCTTCTTTATCATGCTAAGAGGAGCAGGAAAAAGCAAAAAATTTCAGAATTGCACCTTGCAATGCGGAGAAATTACTGTTTGTGCATTTACAATATTCATTGATTTTTGCCATTGAAAAACGTCCAGAAATGATTGAAGCTACTGACTGAATGAAAGGAGCTGGCATCTCACTCTCTTTGAATCTTCTTTATCATGCTAAGAGGAGCAGGAAAAAGCAAAAAATTTCAGAATTGCACCTTGCAATGCGGAGAAATTACTGTTTGTGCATTTACAATATTCATTGATTTTTGCCATTGAAAAACGTCCAGAAATGATTAAAGCTACTGACTGAATGAAAGGAGCTGGCATCTCATTCTCTTTGAATCTTCTTTATCATGCTAAGAGGAGCAGGAAAATGCAAGAAATTTCAGAATTGCACCTTGCAATGCGGAGAAATTACTGTTTGTGCATTTACAATATTCATTGATTTTTGCCATTGAAAAACATCCAGAAATGATTGAAGCTACTGACTGAATGAAAGGAGCTGGCATCTCACTCTCTTTGAATCTTCTTTATCATGCTAAGAGGAGCAGGAAAAAGCAAAAAATTTCAGAATTGCACCTTGCAATGCGGAGAAATTACTGTTTGTGCATTTACAATATTCATTGATTTTTGCCATTGAAAAACATCATGTTATTCATATACCAGAAATGATTGAAGCTACTGACTGAATGAAAGGAGCTGGCATCTCACTCTCTTTGAATCTTCTTTATCATGCTGAGGAGCAGGAAAAAGCAAAAAAATTCAGAATTGCACCTTGCAATGCGGAGAAATTACTGTTTGTGCATTTACAATATTCATTGATTTTTGCATTGAAAAACGTCCAGAAATGACTGAAGCTACTGACTGAATGAAAGGAGCTGGCATCTCACTCTCTTTGAATCTTCTTTATCATGCTAAGAGGAGCAGGAAAAAGCAAAAAATTTCAGAATTGCATCTTGCAATGCGGAGAAATTACTGTTTGTGCATTTACAATATTCATTGATTTTTGCCATTGAAAAACGTCCAGAAATGATTGAAGCTACTGACTGAATGAAAGGAGCTGGCATCTCACTCTCTTTGAATCTTCTTTATCATGCTAAGAGGAGCAGGAAAAAGCAAAAAATTTCAGAATTGCACCTTGCAATGCGGAGAAATTACTGTTTGTGCATTTACAATATTCATTGATTTTTGCAATTGAAAAACATCATGTTATTCATATACCAGAAATGATTGAAGCTACTGACTGAATGAAAGGAGCTGGCATCTCACTCTCTTTGAATCTTCTTTATCATGCTAAGAGGAGCAGGAAAAAGCAAAAAATTTCAGAATTGCACCTTGCAATGCGGAGAAATTACTGTTTGTGCATTTACAATATTCATTGATTTTTGCCATTGAAAAACGTCCAGAAATGATTGAAGCTACTGACTGAATGAAAGGAGCTGGCATCTCACTCTCTTTGAATCTTCTTTATCATGCTAAGAGGAGCAGGAAAAAGCAAAAAATTTCAGAATTGCACCTTGCAATGCGGAGAAATTACTGTTTGTGCATTTACAATATTCATTGATTTTTGCCATTGAAAAACGTCCAGAAATGATTGAAGCTACTGACTGAATGAAAGGAGCTGGCATCTCACTCTCTTTGAATCTTCTTTATCATGCTAGGATTAGCAGGAAAAAGCAAAAAATTTCAGAATTGCACTTGGCAATGTGGAGATATTACTGTTTGTGCATTTACAATATTCATTGAATATTGCCATTGAAAAACGTCCAGAAATGTTTGAAGCTACTGACTGAATGAAAGGAGCTGGCATCTCACTCTATTTGAATCTTCTTTATCATGCTAGGATTAGCAGGAAAAAGCAAAAAATTTCAGAATTGCACCTTGCAATGTGGAGATATTACTGTTTGTGCATTTACAATATTCATTGATTTTTGCCATTGAAAAACGTCCAGAAATGTTTATACCAGAAATGTTTGAAGCTACTGACTGAATGAAAGGAGCTGGCATCTCACTCTCTTTGAATCTTCTTTATCATGCTAAGAGGAGCAGGAAAAAGCAAAAAATTTCAGAATTGCACCTTGCAATGCGGAGAAATTACTGTTTGTGCATTTACAATATTCATTGATTTTTGCCATTGAAAAACGTCCAGAAATGACTGAAGCTACTGACTGAATGAAAGGAGCTGGCATCTCACTCTCTTTGAATCTTCTTTATCATGCTAAGAGGAGCAGGAAAAAGCAAAAAATTTCAGAATTGCACCTTGCAATGCGGAGAAATTACTGTTTGTGCATTTACAATATTCATTGATTTTTGCCATTGAAAAACGTCCAGAAATGATTGAAGCTACTGACTGAATGAAAGGAGCTGGCATCTCACTCTCTTTGAATCTTCTTTATCATGCTAAGAGGAGCAGGAAAAAGCAAAAAATTTCAGAATTGCACCTTGCAATGCGGAGAAATTACTGTTTGTGCATTTACAATATTCATTGATTTTTGCCATTGAAAAACATCATGTTATTCATATACCAGAAATGTTTGAAGCTACTGACTGAATGAAAGGAGCTGGCATCTCACTCTCTTTGAATCTTCTTTATCATGCTAAGAGGAGCAGGAAAAAGCAAAAAATTTCAGAATTGCACCTTGCAATGCGGAGAAATTACTGTTTGTGCATTTACAATATTCATTGATTTTTGCCATTGAAAAACGTCCAGAAATGATTGAAGCTACTGACTGAATGAAAGGAGCTGGCATCTCACTCTCTTTGAATCTTTTTTATCATGCTAAGAGGAGCAGGAAAAAGCAAAAAATTTCAGAATTGCATCTTGCAATGCGGAGAAATTACTGTTTGTGCATTTACAATATTCATTGATTTTTGCCATTGAAAAACGTCCAGAAATGATTGAAGCTACTGACTGAATGAAAGGAGCTGGCATCTCACTCTCTTTGAATCTTCTTTATCATGCTAAGAGGAGCAGGAAAAAGCAAAAAATTTCAGAATTGCACCTTGCAATGCGGAGAAATTACTGTTTGTGCATTTACAATATTCATTGATTTTTGCCATTGAAAAACGTCCAGAAATGATTGAAGCTACTGACTGAATGAAAGGAGCTGGAATCTCACTCTCTTTGAATCTTCTTTATCATGCTAAGAGGAGCAGGAAAAAGCAAAAAATTTCAGAATTGCAACTTGCAATGCGGAGAAATTACTGTTTGTGCATTTACAATATTCATTGATTTTTGCCATTGAAAAACATCATGTTATTCATATACCAGAAATGATTGAAGCTACTGACTGAATGAAAGGAGCTGGCATCTCACTCTCTTTGAATCTTCTTTATCATGCTAAGAGGAGCAGGAAAAAGCAAAAAATTTCAGAATTGCACCTTGCAATGCGGAGAAATTACTGTTTGTGCATTTACAATATTCATTGATTTTTGCCATTGAAAAACGTCCAGAAATGATTGAAGCTACTGACTGAATGAAAGGAGCTGGCATCTCACTCTCTTTGAATCTTCTTTATCATGCTAAGAGGAGCAGGAAAAAGCAAAAAATTTCAGAATTGCACCTTGCAATGCGGAGAAATTACTGTTTGTGCATTTACAATATTCATTGATTTTTGCCATTGAAAAACGTCCAGAAATGATTGAAGCTACTGACTGAATGAAAGGAGCTGGCATCTCACTCTCTTTGAATCTTCTTTATCATGCTAAGAGGAGCAGGAAAAAGCAAAAAATTTCAGAATTGCACCTTGCAATGCGGAGAAATTACTGTTTGTGCATTTACAATATTCATTAATTTTTGCCATTGAAAAACATCATGTTATTCATATCCCAGAAATGTTTGAAGCTACTGACTGAATGAAAGAAGCTGGCATCTCACTCTCTTTGAATCTTCTTTATCATGCTAAGAGGAGCAGGAAAAAGCAAAAAATTTCAGAATTGCACCTTGCAATGCGGAGAAATTACTGTTTGTGCATTTACAATATTCATTGATTTTTGCCATTGAAAAACGTCCAGAAATGATTGAAGCTACTGACTGAATGAAAGGAGCTGGCATCTCACTCTCTTTGAATCTTCTTTATCATGCTAAGAGGAGCAGGAAAAAGCAAAAAATTTCAGAATTGCACCTTGCAATGCGGAGAAATTACTGTTTGTGCATTTACAATATTCATTGATTTTTGCCATTGAAAAACATCATGTTATTCATATACCAGAAATGTTTGAAGCTACTGACTGAATGAAAGGAGCTGGCATCTCACTCTCTTTGAATCTTCTCTATCATGCTAAGAGGAGCAGGAAAAAGCAAAAAATTTCAGAATTGCACCTTGCAATGCGGAGAAATTACTGTTTGTGCATTTACAATATTCATTGATTTTTGCCATTGAAAAACGTCCAGAAATGATTGAAGCTACTGACTGAATGAAAGGAGCTGGCATCTCACTCTCTTTGAATCTTCTTTATCATGCTAAGAGGAGCAGGAAAATGCAAGAAATTTCAGAATTGCACCTTGCAATGCGGAGAAATTACTGTTTGTGCATTTACAATATTCATTGATTTTTGCCATTGAAAAACATCCAGAAATGATTGAAGCTACTGACTGAATGAAAGGAGCTGGCATCTCACTCTCTTTGAATCTTCTTTATCATGCTAAGAGGAGCAGGAAAAAGCCAAAAATTTCAGAATTGCACCTTGCAATGCGGAGAAATTACTGTTTGTGCATTTACAATATTCATTGATTTTTGCCATTGAAAAACATCATGTTATTCATATACCAGAAATGATTGAAGCTACTGACTGAATGAAAGGAGCTGGCATCTCACTCTCTTTGAATCTTCTTTATCATGCAAAGAGGAGCAGGAAAAAGCAAAAAATTTCAAAATTGCACCTTGCAATGCGGAGAAATTACTGTTTGTGCATTTACAATATTCATTGATTTTTGCCATTGAAAAACGTCCAGAAATGATTGAAGCTACTGACTGAATGAAAGGAGCTGGCATCTCACTCTCTTTGAATCTTCTTTATCATGCTAAGAGGAGCAGGAAAAAGCAAAAAATTTCAGAATTGCACCTTGCAATGCGGAGAAATTACTGTTTGTGCATTTACAATATTCACTGATTTTTGCCATTGAAAAACGTCCAGAAATGATTGAAGCAACTGACTGAATGAAAGGAGCTGGCATCTCACTCTCTTTGAATCTTCTTTATCATGCTAAGAGGAGCAGGAAAAAGCAAAAAATTTCAGAATTGCACCTTGCAATGCGGAGAAATTACTGTTTGTGTATTTACAATATTCATTGATTTTTGCCATTGAAAAACGTCCAGAAATAATTGAAGCTACTGACTGAATGAAAGGAGCTGGCATCTCACTCTCTTTGAATCTTCTTTATCATGCTAAGAGGAGCAGGAAAAAGCAAAAAATTTCAGAATTGCAACTTGCAATGCGGAGAAATTACTGTTTGTGCATTTACAATATTCATTGATTTTTGCCATTGAAAAACATCATGTTATTCATATACCAGAAATGATTGAAGCTACTGACTGAATGAAAGGAGCTGGCATCTCACTCTCTTTGAATCTTCTTTATCATGCTAAGAGGAGCAGGAAAAAGCAAAAAATTTCAGAATTGCACCTTGCAATGCGGAGAAATTACTGTTTGTGCATTTACAATATTCATTGATTTTTGCCATTGAAAAACGTCCAGAAGTGATTGAAGCTACTGACTGAATGAAAGGAGCTGGCATCTCACTCTCTTTGAATCTTCTTTATCATGCTAAGAGGAGCAGGAAAAAGCAAAAAATTTCAGAATTGCACCTTGCAATGCGGAGAAATTACTGTTTGTGCTTTTACAATATTCATTGATTTTTGCCATTGAAAAACATCATGTTATTCATATACCAGAAATGTTTGAAGCTACTGACTGAATGAAAGGAGCTGGCATCTCACTCTCTTTGAATCTTCTTTATCATGCTAAGAGGAGCAGGAAAAAGCAAAAAATTTCAGAATTGCACCTTGCAATGCGGAGAAATTACTGTTTGTGCATTTACAATATTCATTGATTTTTGCCATTGAAAAATGTCCAGAAATGATTGAAGCTGCTGACTGAATGAAAGGAGCTGGCATCTCACTCTCTTTGAATCTTCTTTATCATGCTAAGAGGAGCAGGAAAAAGCAAAAAATTTCAGAATTGCACCTTGCAATGCGGAGAAATTACTGTTTGTGCATTTACAATTTTCATTGATTTTTGCCATTGAAAAACATCATGTTATTCATATACCAGAAATGATTGAAGCTACTGACTGAATGAAAGGAGCTGGCATCTCACTCTCTTTGAATCTTCTTTATCATGCTAAGAGGAGCAGGAAAAAGCAACAAATTTCAGAATTGCACCTTGCAATGCGGAGAAATTACTGTTTGTGCATTTACAATATTCATTGATTTTTGCCATTGAAAAACGTCCAGAAATGATTGAAGCTACTGACTGAATGAAAGGAGCTGGCATCTCACTCTCTTTGAATCTTCTTTATCATGCTAAGAGGAGCAGGAAAAAGCAAAAAATTTCAGAATTGCACCTTGCAATGCGGAGAAATTACTGTTTGTGCATTTACAATATTCATTGATTTTTGCCATTGAAAAACATCCAGAAATGATTGAAGCTACTGACTGAATGAAAGGAGCTGGCATCTCACTCTCTTTGAATCTTCTTTATCATGCTAAGAGGAGCAGGAAAAAGCAAAAAATTTCAGAATTGCACCTTGCAATGCGGAGAAATTACTGTTTGTGCATTTACAATATTCATTGATTTTTGCCATTGAAAAACATCATGTTATTCATATACCAGAAATGATTGAAGCTACTGACTGTATGAAAGGAGCTGGCATCTCACTCTCTTTGAATCTTCTTTATCATGCAAAGAGGAGCAGGAAAAAGCAAAAAATTTCAAAATTGCACCTTGCAATGCGGAGAAATTACTGTTTGTGCATTTACAATATTCATTGATTTTTGCCATTGAAAAACGTCCAGAAATGATTGAAGCTACTGACTGAATGAAAGGAGCTGGCATCTCACTCTCTTTGAATCTTCTTTATCATGTTAAGAGGAGCAGGAAAAAGCAAAAAATTTCAGAATTGCACCTTGCAATGCGGAGAAATTACTGTTTGTGCATTTACAATATTCACTGATTTTTGCCATTGAAAAACGTCCAGAAATGATTGAAGCAACTGACTGAATGAAAGGAGCTGGCATCTCACTCTCTTTGAATCTTCTTTATCATGCTAAGAGGAGCAGGAAAAAGCAAAAAATTTCAGAATTGCACCTTGCAATGCGGAGAAATTACTGTTTGTGTATTTACAATATTCATTGATTTTTGCCATTGAAAAACGTCCAGAAATAATTGAAGCTACTGACTGAATGAAAGGAGCTGGCATCTCACTCTCTTTGAATCTTCTTTATCATGCTAAGAGGAGCAGGAAAAAGCAAAAAATTTCAGAATTGCAACTTGCAATGCGGAGAAATTACTGTTTGTGCATTTACAATATTCATTGATTTTTGCCATTGAAAAACATCATGTTATTCATATACCAGAAATGATTGAAGCTACTGACTGAATGAAAGGAGCTGGCATCTCACTCTCTTTGAATCTTCTTTATCATGCTAAGAGGAGCAGGAAAAAGCAAAAAATTTCAGAATTGCACCTTGCAATGCGGAGAAATTACTGTTTGTGCATTTACAATATTCATTGATTTTTGCCATTGAAAAACGTCCAGAAATGATTGAAGCTACTGACTGAATGAAAGGAGCTGGCATCTCACTCTCTTTGAATCTTCTTTATCATGCTAAGAGGAGCAGGAAAAAGCAAAAAATTTCAGAATTGCACCTTGCAATGCGGAGAAATTACTGTTTGTGCTTTTACAATATTCATTGATTTTTGCCATTGAAAAACATCATGTTATTCATATACCAGAAATGTTTGAAGATACTGACTGAATGAAAGGAGCTGGCATCTCACTCTCTTTGAATCTTCTTTATCATGCTAAGAGGAGCAGGAAAAAGCAAAAAATTTCAGAATTGCACCTTGCAATGCGGAGAAATTACTGTTTGTGCATTTACAATATTCATTGATTTTTGCCATTGAAAAATGTCCAGAAATGATTGAAGCTGCTGACTGAATGAAAGGAGCTGGCATCTCACTCTCTTTGAATCTTCTTTATCATGCTAAGAGGAGCAGGAAAAAGCAAAAAATTTCAGAATTGCACCTTGCAACGCGGAGAAATTACTGTTTGTGCATTTACAATATTCATTGATTTTTGCCATTGAAAAACATCATGTTATTCATATACCAGAAATGATTGAAGCTACTGACTGAATGAAAGGAGCTGTCATCTCACTCTCTTTGAATCTTCTTTATCATGCTAAGAGGAGCAGGAAAAAGCAAAAAATTTCAGAATTGCACCTTGCAATGCGGAGAAATTACTGTTTGTGCATTTACAATATTCATTGATTTTTGCCATTGAAAAACGTCCAGAAATGATTGAAGCTACTGACTGAATGAAAGGAGCTGGCATCTCACTCTCTTTGAATCTTCTTTATCATGCTAAGAGGAGCAGGAAAAAGCAAAAAATTTCAGAATTGCACCTTGCAATGCGGAGAAATTACTGTTTGTGCATTTACAATATTCATTGATTTTTGCCATTGAAAAACGTCCAGAAATGATTGAAGCTACTGACTGAATGAAAGGAGCTGGCATCTCACTCTCTTTGAATCTTCTTTATCATGCTAAGAGGAGCAGGAAAAAGCAAAAAATTTCAGAATTGCACCTTGCAATGCGGAGAAATTACTGTTTGTGCATTTACAATATTCATTGATTTTTGCCATTGAAAAACATCATGTTATTCATATACCAGAAATGTTTGAAGCTACTGACTGAATGAAAGGAGCTGGCATCTCACTCTCTTTGAATCTTCTTTATCATGCTAAGAGGAGCAGGAAAAAGCAAAAAATTTCAGAATTGCACCTTGCAATGCGGAGAAATTACTGTTTGTGCATTTACAATATTCATTGATTTTTGCCGTTGAAAAACGTCCAGAAATGATTGAAGCTACTGACTGAATGAAAGGAGCTGGCATCTCACTCTCTTTGAATCTTCTTTATCATGCTAAGAGGAGCAGGAAAAAGCAAAAAATTTCAGAATTGCACCTTGCAATGCGGAGAAATTACTGTTTGTGCATTTACAATATTCATTGATTTTTGCCATTGAAAAACATCATGTTATTCATATACCAGAAATGATTGAAGCTACTGACTGAATGAAAGGAGCTGGCATCTCGCTCTCTTTGAATCTTCTTTATCATGCTAAGAGGAGCAGGAAAAAGCAAAAAATTTCAGAATTGCAACTTGCAATGCGGAGAAATTACTGTTTGTGCATTTACAATATTCATTGATTTTTGCCATTGAAAAACGTCCAGAAATGATTGAAGCTACTGACTGAATGAAAGGAGCTGGCATCTCACTCTCTTTGAATCTTCTTTATCATGCTAAGAGGAGCAGGAAAAAGCAAAAAATTTCAGAATTGCACCTTGCAATGTGGAGAAATTACTGTTTGTGCATTTACAATATTCATTGATTTTTGCCATTGAAAAACATCATGTTATTCATATACCAGAAATGATTGAAGCTACTGACTGAATGAAAGGAGCTGGCATCTCACTCTCTTTGAATCTTCTTTATCATGCTAAGAGGAGCAGGAAAAGGCAAAAAATTTCAGAATTGCACCTTGCAATGCGGAGAAATTACTGTTTGTGCATTTACAATATTCATTGATTTTTGCCATTGAAAAACGTCCAGAAATGATTGAAGCTACTGACTGAATGAAAGGAGCTGGCATCTCACTCTCTTTGAATCTTCTTTATCATGCTAAGAGGAGCAGGAAAAAGCAAAAAATTTCAGAATTGCACCTTGCAATGCGGAGAAATTACTGTTTGTGCTTTTACAATATTCATTGATTTTTGCCATTGAAAAACATCATGTTATTCATATACCAGAAATGTTTGAAGCTACTGACTGAATGAAAGGAGCTGGCATCTCACTCTCTTTGAATCTTCTTTATCATGCTAAGAGGAGCAGGAAAAAGCAAAAAATTTCAGAATTGCACCTTGCAATGCGGAGAAATTACTGTTTGTGCATTTACAATATTCATTGATTTTTGCCATTGAAAAACGTCCAGAAATGATTGAAGCTACTGACTGAATGAAAGGAGCTGGCATCTCACTCTCTTTGAATCTTCTTTATCATGCTAAGAGGAGCAGGAAAAAGCAAAAAATTTCAGAATTGCACCTTGCAATGCGGAGAAATTACTGTTTGTGCATTTACAATATTCATTGATTTTTGCCATTGAAAAACGTCCAGAAATGATTGAAGCTACTGACTGAATGAAAGGAGCTGGCATCTCACTCTCTTTGAATCTTCTTTATCATGCTAAGAGGAGCAGGAAAAAGCAAAAAATTTCAGAATTGCAACTTGCAATGCGGAGAAATTACTGTTTGTGCATTTACAATATTCATTGATTTTTGCCATTGAAAAACATCATGTTATTCATATACCAGAAATGATTGAAGCTACTGACTGAATGAAAGGAGCTGGCATCTCACTCTCTTTGAATCTTCTTTATCATGCTAAGAGGAGCAGGAAAAAGCAAAAAATTTCAGAATTGCACCTTGCAATGCGGAGAAATTACTGTTTGTGCATTTACAATATTCATTGATTTTTGCCATTGAAAAACATCATGTTATTCATATACCAGAAATGTTTGAAGCTACTGACTGAATGAAAGGAGCTGGCATCGCACTCTCTTTGAATCTTCTTTATCATGCTAAGAGGAGCAGGAAAAAGCAAAAAATTTCAGAATTGCACCTTGCAATGCGGAGAAATTACTGTTTGTGCTTTTACAATATTCATTGATTTTTGCCATTGAAAAACGTCCAGAAATGATTGAAGCTACTGACTGAATGAAAGGAGCTGGCATCTCACTCTCTTTGAATCTTCTTTATCATGCTAAGAGGAGCAGGAAAATGCAAGAAATTTCAGAATTGCACCTTGCAATGCGGAGAAATTACTGTTTGTGCATTTACAATATTCATTGATTTTTGCCATTGAAAAACATCCAGAAATGATTGAAGCTACTGACTGAATGAAAGGAGCTGGCATCTCACTCTCTTTGAATCTTCTTTATCATGCTAAGAGGAGCAGGAAAAAGCCAAAAATTACAGAATTGCACCTTGCAATGCGGAGAAATTACTGTTTGTGCATTTACAATATTCATTGATTTTTGCCATTGAAAAACATCATGTTATTCATATACCAGAAATGATTGAAGCTACTGACTGAATGAAAGGAGCTGGCATCTCACTCTCTTTGAATCTTCTTTATCATGCAAAGAGGAGCAGGAAAAAGCAAAAAATTTCAGAATTGCACCTTGCAATGCGGAGAAATTACTGTTTGTGCATTTACAATATTCATTGATTTTTGCCATTGAAAAACGTCCAGAAATGATTGAAGCTACTGACTGAATGAAAGGAGCTGGCATCTCACTCTCTTTGAATCTTCTTTATCATGCTAAGAGGAGCAGGAAAAAGCAAAAAATTTCAGAATTGCACCTTGCAATGCGGAGAAATTACTGTTTGTGCATTTACAATATTCACTGATTTTTGCCATTGAAAAACGTCCAGAAATGATTGAAGCAACTGACTGAATGAAAGGAGCTGGCATCTCACTCTCTTTGAATCTTCTTTATCATGCTAAGAGGAGCAGGAAAAAGCAAAAAATTTCAGAATTGCACCTTGCAATGCGGAGAAATTACTGTTTGTGCATTTTACAATATTCATTGATTTTTGCCATTGAAAAACGTCCAGAAATGATTGAAGCTACTGACTGAATGAAAGGAGCTGGCATCTCACTCTCTTTGAATCTTCTTTATCATGCTAAGAGGAGCAGGAAAAAGCAAAAAATTTCAGAAT
>NW_027367989.1:0-53161 GCF_046119375.1 Phyllobates terribilis | reverse complement strand
AGATTCAAAGAGAGTGAGATGCCAGCTCCTTTCATTCAGTCAGTAGCTTCAATCATTTCTGGACGTTTTTCAATGGCAAAAATCAATGAATATTGTAAATGCACAAACAGTAATTTCTCCGCATTGCAAGGTGCAATTCTGAAATTTTTTGCTTTTTCCTGCTCCTCTTAGCATGATAAAGAAGATTCAAAGAGAGTGAGATGCCAGCTCCTTTCATTCAGTCAGTAGCTTCAATCATTTCTGGAATAACAGTTTTTCAATGGCAAAAATCAATGAATATTGTAAATGCACAAACAGTAATTTCTCCACATTGCAAGGTGCAATTCTGAAATTTTTTGCTTTTTCCTGCTCCTCTTAGCATGATAAAGAAGATTCAAAGAGAGTGAGATGCCAGCTCCTTTCATTCAGTCAGTAGCTTCAAACATTTCTGGTATATGAATAACATGATGTTTTTCAATGGCAAAAATCAATGAATATTGTAAAAGCACAAACAGTAATTTCTCCGCATTGCAAGGTGCAATTCTGAAATTTTTTGCTTTTTCCTGCTCCTCTTAGCATGATAAAGAAGATTCAAAGAGAGTGAGATGCCAGCTCCTTTCATTCAGTCAGTAGCTTCAATCATTTCTGGACGTTTTTCAATGGCAAAAATCAATGAATATTGTAAATGCACAAACAGTAATTTCTCCGCATTGCAAGGTGCAATTCTGAAATTTTTTGCTTTTTCCTGCTCCTCTTAGCATGATAAAGAAGATTCAAAGAGAGTGAGATGCCAGCTCCTTTCATTCAGTCAGTAGCTTCAATCATTTCTGGACGTTTTTCAATGGCAAAAATCAATGAATATTGTAAATGCACAAACAGTAATTTCTCCGCATTGCAAGGTGCAATTCTGAAATTTTTTGCTTTTTCCTGCTCCTCTTAGCATGATAAAGAAGATTCAAAGAGAGTGAGATGCCAGCTCCTTTCATTCAGTCAGTAGCTTCAAACATTTCTGGTATATGAATAACATGATGTTTTTCAATGGCAAAAATCAATGAATATTGTAAAAGCACAAACAGTAATTTCTCCGCATTGCAAGGTGCAATTCTGAAATTTTTTGCTTTTTCCTGCTCCTCTTAGCATGATAAAGAAGATTCAAAGAGAGTGAGATGCCAGCTCCTTTCATTCAGTCAGTAGCTTCAATCATTTCTGGACGTTTTTCAATGGCAAAAATCAATGAATATTGTAAATGCACACACAGTAATTTCTCCGCATTGCAAGGTGCAATTCTGAAATTTTTTGCTTTTTCCTGCTCCTCTTAGCATGATAAAGAAGATTCAAAGAGAGTGAGATGCCAGCTCCTTTCATTCAGTCAGTAGCTTCAATCATTTCTGGTATATGAATAACATGATGTTTTTCAATGGCAAAAATCAATGAATATTGTAAATGCACAAACAGTAATTTCTCCGCATTGCAAGTTGCAATTCTGAAATTTTTTGCTTTTTCCTGCTCCTCTTAGCATGATAAAGAAGATTCAAAGAGAGTGAGATGCCAGCTCCTTTCATTCAGTCAGTAGCTTCAATCATTTCTGGACGTTTTTCAATGGCAAAAATCAATGAATATTGTAAATGCACAAACAGTAATTTCTCCGCATTGCAAGGTGCAATTCTGAAATTTTTTGCTTTTTCCTGCTCCTCTTAGCATGATAAAGAAGATTCAAAGAGAGTGAGATGCCAGCTCCATTCATTCAGTCAGTAGCTTCAATCATTTCTGGACGTTTTTCAATGGCAAAAATCAATGAATATTGTAAATGCACAAACAGTAATTTCTCCGCATTGCAAGGTGCAATTCTGAAATTTTTTGCTTTTTCCTGCTCCTCTTAGCATGATAAAGAAGATTCAAAGAGAGTGAGATGCCAGCTCCTTTCATTCAGTCAGTAGCTTCAAACATTTCTGGTATATGAATAACATGATGTTTTTCAATGGCAAAAATCAATGAATATTGTAAAAGCACAAACAGTAATTTCTCCGCATTGCAAGGTGCAATTCTGAAATTTTTTGCTTTTTCCTGCTCCTCTTAGCATGATAAAGAAGATTCAAAGAGAGCGAGATGCCAGCTCCTTTCATTCAGTCAGTAGCTTCAATCATTTCTGGTATATGAATAACATGATGTTTTTCAATGGCAAAAATCAATGAATATTGTAAATGCACAAACAGTAATTTCTCCGCATTGCAAGGTGCAATTCTGAAATTTTTTGCTTTTTCCTGCTCCTCTTAGCATGATAAAGAAGATTCAAAGAGAGTGAGATGCCAGCTCCTTTCATTCAGTCAGTAGCTTCAATCATTTCTGGACGTTTTTCAATGGCAAAAATCAATGAATATTGTAAATGCACAAACAGTAATTTCTCCGCATTGCAAGGTGCAATTCTGAAATTTTTGCTTTTTCCTGCTCCTCTTAGCATGATAAAGAAGATTCAAAGAGAGTGAGATGCCAGCTCCTTTCATTCAGTCAGTAGCTTCAATCATTTCTGGACGTTTTTCAATGGCAAAAATCAATGAATATTGTAAATGCACAAACAGTAATTTCTCCGCATTGCAAGGTGCAATTCTGAAATTTTTTGCTTTTTCCTGCTCCTCTTAGCATGATAAAGAAGATTCAAAGAGAGTGAGATGCCAGCTCCTTTCATTCAGTCAGTAGCTTCAATCATTTCTGGTATATGAATAACATGATGTTTTTCAATGGCAAAAATCAATGAATATTGTAAATGCACAAACAGTAATTTCTCCGCATTGCAAGGTGCAATTCTGAAATTTTTTGCTTTTTCCTGCTCCTCTTAGCATGATAAAGAAGATTCAAAGAGAGTGAGATGCCAGCTCCTTTCATTCAGTCAGCAGCTTCAATCATTTCTGGACATTTTTCAATGGCAAAAATCAATGAATATTGTAAATGCACAAACAGTAATTTCTCCGCATTGCAAGGTGCAATTCTGAAATTTTTTGCTTTTTCCTGCTCCTCTTAGCATGATAAAGAAGATTCAAAGAGAGTGAGATGCCAGCTCCTTTCATTCAGTCAGTAGCTTCAAACATTTCTGGTATATGAATAACATGATGTTTTTCAATGGCAAAAATCAATGAATATTGTAAAAGCACAAACAGTAATTTCTCCGCATTGCAAGGTGCAATTCTGAAATTTTTTGCTTTTTCCTGCTCCTCTTAGCATGATAAAGAAGACTCAAAGAGAGTGAGATGCCAGCTCCTTTCATTCAGTCAGTAGCTTCAATCATTTCTGGACGTTTTTCAATGGCAAAAATCAATGAATATTGTAAATGCACAAACAGTAATTTCTCCGCATTGCAAGGTGCAATTCTGAAATTTTTTGCTTTTTCCTGCTCCTCTTAGCATGATAAAGAAGATTCAAAGAGAGTGAGATGCCAGCTCCTTTCATTCAGTCAGTAGCTTCAATCATTTCTGGTATATGAATAACATGATGTTTTTCAATGGCAAAAATCAATGAATATTGTAAATGCACAAACAGTAATTTCTCCGCATTGCAAGTTGCAATTCTGAAATTTTTTGCTTTTTCCTGCTCCTCTTAGCATGATAAAGAAGATTCAAAGAGAGTGAGATGCCAGCTCCTTTCATTCAGTCAGTAGCTTCAATTATTTCTGGACGTTTTTCAATGGCAAAAATCAATGAATATTGTAAATGCACAAACAGTAATTTCTCCGCATTGCAAGGTGCAATTCTGAAATTTTTTGCTTTTTCCTGCTCCTCTTAGCATGATAAAGAAGATTCAAAGAGAGTGAGATGCCAGCTCCTTTCATTCAGTCAGTTGCTTCAATCATTTCTGGACGTTTTTCAATGGCAAAAATCAATGAATATTGTAAATGCACAAACAGTAATTTCTCCGCATTGCAAGGTGCAATTCTGAAATTTTTTGCTTTTTCCTGCTCCTCTTAGCATGATAAAGAAGATTCAAAGAGAGTGAGATGCCAGCTCCTTTCATTCAGTCAGTAGCTTCAATCATTTCTGGTATATGAATATGTTTTTCAATGGCAAAAATCAATGAATATTGTAAATGCACAAACAGTAATTTCTCCGCATTGCAAGGTGCAATTCTGAAATTTTTTGCTTTTTCCTGCTCCTCTTTGCATGATAAAGAAGATTCAAAGAGAGTGAGATGCCAGCTCCTTTCATTCAGTCAGTAGCTTCAATCATTTCTGGTATATGAATAACATGATGTTTTTCAATGGCAAAAATCAATGAATATTGTAAATGCACAAACAGTAATTTCTCCGCATTGCAAGGTGCAATTCTGAAATTTTTGGCTTTTTCCTGCTCCTCTTAGCATGATAAAGAAGATTCAAAGAGAGTGAGATGCCAGCTCCTTTCATTCAGTCAGTAGCTTCAATCATTTCTGGATGTTTTTCAATGGCAAAAATCAATGAATATTGTAAATGCACAAACAGTAATTTCTCCGCATTGCAAGGTGCAATTCTGAAATTTCTTGCATTTTCCTGCTCCTCTTAGCATGATAAAGAAGATTCAAAGAGAGTGAGATGCCAGCTCCTTTCATTCAGTCAGTAGCTTCAATCATTTCTGGACGTTTTTCAATGGCAAAAATCAATGAATATTGTAAATGCACAAACAGTAATTTCTCCGCATTGCAAGGTGCAATTCTGAAATTTTTTGCTTTTTCCTGCTCCTCTTAGCATGATAAAGAAGATTCAAAGAGAGTGAGATGCCAGCTCCTTTCATTCAGTCAGTAGCTTCAAACATTTCTGGTATATGAATAACATGATGTTTTTCAATGGCAAAAATCAATGAATATTGTAAATGCACAAACAGTAATTTCTCCGCATTGCAAGGTGCAATTCTGAAATTTTTTGCTTTTTCCTGCTCCTCTTAGCATGATAAAGAAGATTCAAAGAGAGTGAGATGCCAGCTCCTTTCATTCAGTCAGTAGCTTCAATCATTTCTGGACGTTTTTCAATGGCAAAAATCAATGAATATTGTAAATGCACAAACAGTAATTTCTCCGCATTGCAAGGTGCAATTCTTAAATTTTTTGCTTTTTCCTGCTCCTCTTAGCATGATAAAGAAGATTCAAAGAGAGTGAGATGCCAGCTTCTTTCATTCAGTCAGTAGCTTCAAACATTTCTGGGATATGAATAACATGATGTTTTTCAATGGCAAAAATTAATGAATATTGTAAATGCACAAACAGTAATTTCTCCGCATTGCAAGGTGCAATTCTGAAATTTTTTGCTTTTTCCTGCTCCTCTTAGCATGATAAAGAAGATTCAAAGAGAGTGAGATGCCAGCTCCTTTCATTCAGTCAGTAGCTTCAATCATTTCTGGACGTTTTTCAATGGCAAAAATCAATGAATATTGTAAATGCACAAACAGTAATTTCTCCGCATTGCAAGGTGCAATTCTGAAATTTTTTGCTTTTTCCTGCTCCTCTTAGCATGATAAAGAAGATTCAAAGAGAGCGAGATGCCAGCTCCTTTCATTCAGTCAGTAGCTTCAATCATTTCTGGTATATGAATAACATGATGTTTTTCAATGGCAAAAATCAATGAATATTGTAAATGCACAAACAGTAATTTCTCCGCATTGCAAGGTGCAATTCTGAAATTTTTTGCTTTTTCCTGCTCCTCTTAGCATGATAAAGAAGATTCAAAGAGAGTGAGATGCCAGCTCCTTTCATTCAGTCAGTAGCTTCAATCATTTCTGGACGTTTTTCAATGGCAAAAATCAATGAATATTGTAAATGCACAAACAGTAATTTCTCCGCATTGCAAGGTGCAATTCTGAAATTTTTTGCTTTTTCCTGCTCCTCTTAGCATGATAAAGAAGATTCAAAGAGAGTGAGATGCCAGCTCCTTTCATTCAGTCAGTAGCTTCAATCATTTCTGGACGTTTTTCAATGGCAAAAATCAATGAATATTGTAAATGCACAAACAGTAATTTCTCCGCATTGCAAGGTGCAATTCTGAAATTTTTTGCTTTTTCCTGCTCCTCTTAGCATGATAAAGAAGATTCAAAGAGAGTGAGATGCCAGCTCCTTTCATTCAGTCAGTAGCTTCAATCATTTCTGGTATATGAATAACATGATGTTTTTCAATGGCAAAAATCAATGAATATTGTAAATGCACAAACAGTAATTTCTCCGCATTGCAAGGTGCAATTCTGAAATTTTTTGCTTTTTCCTGCTCCTCTTAGCATGATAAAGAAGATTCAAAGAGAGTGAGATGCCAGCTCCTTTCATTCAGTCAGCAGCTTCAATCATTTCTGGACATTTTTCAATGGCAAAAATCAATGAATATTGTAAATGCACAAACAGTAATTTCTCCGCATTGCAAGGTGCAATTCTGAAATTTTTTGCTTTTTCCTGCTCCTCTTAGCATGATAAAGAAGATTCAAAGAGAGTGAGATGCCAGCTCCTTTCATTCAGTCAGTAGCTTCAAACATTTCTGGTATATGAATAACATGATGTTTTTCAATGGCAAAAATCAATGAATATTGTAAAAGCACAAACAGTAATTTCTCCGCATTGCAAGGTGCAATTCTGAAATTTTTTGCTTTTTCCTGCTCCTCTTAGCATGATAAAGAAGACTCAAAGAGAGTGAGATGCCAGCTCCTTTCATTCAGTCAGTAGCTTCAATCATTTCTGGACGTTTTTCAATGGCAAAAATCAATGAATATTGTAAATGCACAAACAGTAATTTCTCCGCATTGCAAGGTGCAATTCTGAAATTTTTTGCTTTTTCCTGCTCCTCTTAGCATGATAAAGAAGATTCAAAGAGAGTGAGATGCCAGCTCCTTTCATTCAGTCAGTAGCTTCAATCATTTCTGGTATATGAATAACATGATGTTTTTCAATGGCAAAAATCAATGAATATTGTAAATGCACAAACAGTAATTTCTCCGCATTGCAAGTTGCAATTCTGAAATTTTTTGCTTTTTCCTGCTCCTCTTAGCATGATAAAGAAGATTCAAAGAGAGTGAGATGCCAGCTCCTTTCATTCAGTCAGTAGCTTCAATTATTTCTGGACGTTTTTCAATGGCAAAAATCAATGAATATTGTAAATGCACAAACAGTAATTTCTCCGCATTGCAAGGTGCAATTCTGAAATTTTTTGCTTTTTCCTGCTCCTCTTAGCATGATAAAGAAGATTCAAAGAGAGTGAGATGCCAGCTCCTTTCATTCAGTCAGTTGCTTCAATCATTTCTGGACGTTTTTCAATGGCAAAAATCAATGAATATTGTAAATGCACAAACAGTAATTTCTCCGCATTGCAAGGTGCAATTCTGAAATTTTTTGCTTTTTCCTGCTCCTCTTAGCATGATAAAGAAGATTCAAAGAGAGTGAGATGCCAGCTCCTTTCATTCAGTCAGTAGCTTCAATCATTTCTGGACGTTTTTCAATGGCAAAAATCAATGAATATTGTAAATGCACAAACAGTAATTTCTCCGCATTGCAAGGTGCAATTCTGAAATTTTTTGCTTTTTCCTGCTCCTCTTTGCATGATAAAGAAGATTCAAAGAGAGTGAGATGCCAGCTCCTTTCATTCAGTCAGTAGCTTCAATCATTTCTGGTATATGAATAACATGATGTTTTTCAATGGCAAAAATCAATGAATATTGTAAATGCACAAACAGTAATTTCTCCGCATTGCAAGGTGCAATTCTGAAATTTTTTGGCTTTTTCCTGCTCCTCTTAGCATGATAAAGAAGATTCAAAGAGAGTGAGATGCCAGCTCCTTTCATTCAGTCAGTAGCTTCAATCATTTCTGGATGTTTTTCAATGGCAAAAATCAATGAATATTGTAAATGCACAAACAGTAATTTCTCCGCATTGCAAGGTGCAATTCTGAAATTTCTTGCATTTTCCTGCTCCTCTTAGCATGATAAAGAAGATTCAAAGAGAGTGAGATGCCAGCTCCTTTCATTCAGTCAGTAGCTTCAATCATTTCTGGACGTTTTTCAATGGCAAAAATCAATGAATATTGTAAATGCACAAACAGTAATTTCTCCGCATTGCAAGGTGCAATTCTGAAATTTTTTGCTTTTTCCTGCTCCTCTTAGCATGATAAAGAAGATTCAAAGAGAGTGAGATGCCAGCTCCTTTCATTCAGTCAGTAGCTTCAAACATTTCTGGTATATGAATAACATGATGTTTTTCAATGGCAAAAATCAATGAATATTGTAAATGCACAAACAGTAATTTCTCCGCATTGCAAGGTGCAATTCTGAAATTTTTTGCTTTTTCCTGCTCCTCTTAGCATGATAAAGAAGATTCAAAGAGAGTGAGATGCCAGCTCCTTTCATTCAGTCAGTAGCTTCAATCATTTCTGGACGTTTTTCAATGGCAAAAATCAATGAATATTGTAAATGCACAAACAGTAATTTCTCCGCATTGCAAGGTGCAATTCTGAAATTTTTTGCTTTTTCCTGCTCCTCTTAGCATGATAAAGAAGATTCAAAGAGAGTGAGATGCCAGCTTCTTTCATTCAGTCAGTAGCTTCAAACATTTCTGGGATATGAATAACATGATGTTTTTCAATGGCAAAAATTAATGAATATTGTAAATGCACAAACAGTAATTTCTCCGCATTGCAAGGTGCAATTCTGAAATTTTTTGCTTTTTCCTGCTCCTCTTAGCATGATAAAGAAGATTCAAAGAGAGTGAGATGCCAGCTCCTTTCATTCAGTCAGTAGCTTCAATCATTTCTGGACGTTTTTCAATGGCAAAAATCAATGAATATTGTAAATGCACAAACAGTAATTTCTCCGCATTGCAAGGTGCAATTCTGAAATTTTTTGCTTTTTCCTGCTCCTCTTAGCATGATAAAGAAGATTCAAAGAGAGTGAGATGCCAGCTCCTTTCATTCAGTCAGTAGCTTCAATCATTTCTGGACGTTTTTCAATGGCAAAAATCAATGAATATTGTAAATGCACAAACAGTAATTTCTCCGCATTGCAAGTTGCAATTCTGAAATTTTTTGCTTTTTCCTGCTCCTCTTAGCATGATAAAGAAGATTCAAAGAGAGTGAGATGCCAGCTCCTTTCATTCAGTCAGTAGCTTCAATTATTTCTGGACGTTTTTCAATGGCAAAAATCAATGAATATTGTAAATGCACAAACAGTAATTTCTCCGCATTGCAAGGTGCAATTCTGAAATTTTTTGCTTTTTCCTGCTCCTCTTAGCATGATAAAGAAGATTCAAAGAGAGTGAGATGCCAGCTCCTTTCATTCAGTCAGTTGCTTCAATCATTTCTGGACGTTTTTCAATGGCAAAAATCAATGAATATTGTAAATGCACAAACAGTAATTTCTCCGCATTGCAAGGTGCAATTCTGAAATTTTTGCTTTTTCCTGCTCCTCTTAGCATGATAAAGAAGATTCAAAGAGAGTGAGATGCCAGCTCCTTTCATTCAGTCAGTAGCTTCAATCATTTCTGGACGTTTTTCAATGGCAAAAATCAATGAATATTGTAAATGCACAAACAGTAATTTCTCCGCATTGCAAGGTGCAATTCTGAAATTTTTTGCTTTTTCCTGCTCCTCTTTGCATGATAAAGAAGATTCAAAGAGAGTGAGATGCCAGCTCCTTTCATTCAGTCAGTAGCTTCAATCATTTCTGGTATATGAATAACATGATGTTTTTCAATGGCAAAAATCAATGAATATTGTAAATGCACAAACAGTAATTTCTCCGCATTGCAAGGTGCAATTCTGAAATTTTTTGGCTTTTTCCTGCTCCTCTTAGCATGATAAAGAAGATTCAAAGAGAGTGAGATGCCAGCTCCTTTCATTCAGTCAGTAGCTTCAATCATTTCTGGATGTTTTTCAATGGCAAAAATCAATGAATATTGTAAATGCACAAACAGTAATTTCTCCGCATTGCAAGGTGCAATTCTGAAATTTCTTGCATTTTCCTGCTCCTCTTAGCATGATAAAGAAGATTCAAAGAGAGTGAGATGCCAGCTCCTTTCATTCAGTCAGTAGCTTCAATCATTTCTGGTATATGAAAACATGAAGTTTTTCAATGGCAAAAATCAATGAATATTGTAAATGCACAAACAGTAATTTCTCCGCATTGCAAGGTGCAATTCTGAAATTTTTTGCTTTTTCCTGCTCCTCTTAGCATGATAAAGAAGATTCAAAGAGAGTGAGATGCCAGCTCCTTTCATTCAGTCAGTAGCTTCAAACATTTCTGGTATATGAATAACATGATGTTTTTCAATGGCAAAAATCAATGAATATTGTAAATGCACAAACAGTAATTTCTCCGCATTGCAAGGTGCAATTCTGAAATTTTTTGCTTTTTCCTGCTCCTCTTAGCATGATAAAGAAGATTCAAAGAGAGTGAGATGCCAGCTCCTTTCATTCAGTCAGTAGCTTCAATCATTTCTGGACGTTTTTCAATGGCAAAAATCAATGAATATTGTAAATGCACAAACAGTAATTTCTCCGCATTGCAAGGTACAATTCTGAAATTTTTTGCTTTTTCCTGCTCCTCTTAGCATGATAAAGAAGATTCAAAGAGAGTGAGATGCCAGCTTCTTTCATTCAGTCAGTAGCTTCAAACATTTCTGGGATATGAATAACATGATGTTTTTCAATGGCAAAAATAATGAATATTGTAAATGCACAAACAGTAATTTCTCCGCATTGCAAGGTGCAATTCTGAAATTTTTTGCTTTTTCCTGCTCCTCTTAGCATGATAAAGAAGATTCAAAGAGAGTGAGATGCCAGCTCCTTTCATTCAGTCAGTAGCTTCAATCATTTCTGGACGTTTTTCAATGGCAAAAATCAATGAATATTGTAAATGCACAAACAGTAATTTCTCCGCATTGCAAGGTGCAATTCTGAAATTTTTTGCTTTTTCCTGCTCCTCTTAGCATGATAAAGAAGATTCAAAGAGAGTGAGATGCCAGCTCCTTTCATTCAGTCAGTAGCTTCAATCATTTCTGGACGTTTTTCAATGGCAAAAATCAATGAATATTGTAAATGCACAAACAGTAATTTCTCCGCATTGCAAGGTGCAATTCTGAAATTTTTTGCTTTTTCCTGCTCCTCTTAGCATGATAAAGAAGATTCAAAGAGAGTGAGATGCCAGCTCCTTTCATTCAGTCAGTAGCTTCAATCATTTCTGGACGTTTTTCAATGGCAAAAATCAATGAATATTGTAAATGCACAAACAGTAATTTCTCCGCATTGCAAGGTGCAATTCTGAAATTTTTTGCTTTTTCCTGCTCCTCTTAGCATGATAAAGAAGATTCAAAGAGAGTGAGATGCCAGCTCCTTTCATTCAGTCAGTAGCTTCAATCATTTCTGGGTTTTTCAATGGCAAAAATCAATGAATATTGTAAATGCACAAACAGTAATTTCTCCGCATTGCAAGTTGCAATTCTGAAATTTTTTGCTTTTTCCTGCTCCTCTTAGCATGATAAAGAAGATTCAAAGAGAGTGAGATGCCAGCTCCTTTCATTCAGTCAGTAGCTTCAATTATTTCTGGACGTTTTTCAATGGCAAAAATCAATGAATATTGTAAATGCACAAACAGTAATTTCTCCGCATTGCAAGGTGCAATTCTGAAATTTTTTGCTTTTTCCTGCTCCTCTTAGCATGATAAAGAAGATTCAAAGAGAGTGAGATGCCAGCTCCTTTCATTCAGTCAGTTGCTTCAATCATTTCTGGACGTTTTTCAATGGCAAAAATCAATGAATATTGTAAATGCACAAACAGTAATTTCTCCGCATTGCAAGGTGCAATTCTGAAATTTTTTGCTTTTTCCTGCTCCTCTTAGCATGATAAAGAAGATTCAAAGAGAGTGAGATGCCAGCTCCTTTCATTCAGTCAGTAGCTTCAATCATTTCTGGACGTTTTTCAATGGCAAAAATCAATGAATATTGTAAATGCACAAACAGTAATTTCTCCGCATTGCAAGGTGCAATTCTGAAATTTTTTGCTTTTTTCCTGCGGTGCAATTCTGAAATTTTTTGCTTTTTCCTGCTCCTCTTAGCATGATAAAGAAGATTCAAAGAGAGTGAGATGCCAGCTCCTTTCATTCAGTCAGTAGCTTCAATCATTTCTGGACGTTTTTCAATGGCAAAAATCAATGAATATTGTAAATGCACAAACAGTAATTTCTCCGCATTGCAAGGTGCAATTCTGAAATTTTTTGCTTTTTCCTGCTCCTCTTAGCATGATAAAGAAGATTCAAAGAGAGTGAGATGCCAGCTCCTTTCATTCAGTCAGTAGCTTCAAACATTTCTGGTATATGAATAACATGATGTTTTTCAATGGCAAAAATCAATGAATATTGTAAATGCACAAACAGTAATTTCTCCGCATTGCAAGGTGCAATTCTGAAATTTTTTGCTTTTTCCTGCTCCTCTTAGCATGATAAACAAGATTCAAAGAGAGTGAGATGCCAGCTCCTTTCATTCAGTCAGTAGCTTCAAACATTTCTGGTATATGAATAACATGATGTTTTTCAATGGCAAAAATCAATGAATTTTGTAAATGCACAAACAGTAATTTCTTCGCATTGCAAGGTGCAATTCTGAAATTTTTTGCTTTTTCCTGCTCCTCTTAGCATGATAAAGAAGATTCAAAGAGAGTGAGATGCCAGCTCCTTTCATTCAGTCAGTAGCTTCAATCATTTCTGGACGTTTTTCAATGGCAAAAATCATTGAATAATGTAAATGCACAAACAGTAATTTCTCCGCATTGCAAGGTGCAATTCTGAAATTTTTTGCTTTTTCCTGCTCCTCTAGCATGATAAAGAAGATTCAAAGAGAGTGAGATGCCAGCTCCTTTCATTCAGTCAGCAGCTTCAATCATTTCTGGACGTTTTTCAATGGCAAAAATCAATGAATATTGTAAATGCACAAACAGTAATTTCTCCGCATTGCAAGGTGCAATTCTGAAATTTTTTGCTTTTTCCTGCTCCTCTTAGCATGATAAAGAAGATTCAAAGAGAGTGAGATGCCAGCTCCTTTCATTCAGTCAGTAGCTTCAATCATTTCTGGACGTTTTTCAATGGCAAAAATCAATGAATATTGTAAATGCACAAACAGTAATTTCTCCGCATTGCAAGGTGCAATTCTGAAATTTTTTGCTTTTTCCTGCTCCTCTTAGCATGATAAAGAAGATTCAAAGAGAGTGAGATGCCAGCTCCTTTCATTCAGTCAGTAGCTTCAAACATTTCTGGTATATGAATAACATGATGTTTTTCAATGGCAAAAATCAATGAATATTGTAAATGCACAAACAGTAATTTCTCCGCATTGCAAGGTGCAATTCTGAAATTTTTTGCTTTTTCCTGCTCCTCTTAGCATGATAAAGAAGATTCAAAGAGAGTGAGATGCCAGCTCCTTTCATTCAGTCAGTAGCTTCAATCATTTCTGGACGTTTTTCAATGGCAAAAATCATTGAATATTGTAAATGCACAAACAGTAATTTCTCCGCATTGCAAGGTGCAATTCTGAAATTTTTTGCTTTTTCCTGCTCCTCTTAGCATGATAAAGAAGATTCAAAGAGAGTGAGATGCCAGCTCCTTTCATTCAGTCAGTAGCTTCAATCATTTCTGGTATATGAATAACATGATGTTTTTCAATGGCAAAAATCAATGAATATTGTAAATGCACAAACAGTAATTTCTCCGCATTGCAAGGTGCAATTCTGAAATTTTTTGCTTTTTCCTGCTCCTCTTAGCATGATAAACAAGATTCAAAGAGAGTGAGATGCCAGCTCCTTTCATTCAGTCAGTAGCTTCTATCATTTCTGGACGTTTTTCAATGGCAAAAATCAATGAATATTGTAAATGCACAAACAGTAATTTCTCCGCATTGCAAGGTGCAATTCTGAAATTTTTTGCTTTTTCCTGCTCCTCTTAGCATGATAAAGAAGATTCAAAGAGAGTGAGATGCCAGCTCCTTTCATTCAGTCAGTAGCTTCAAACATTTCTGGTATATGAATAACATGATGTTTTTCAATGGCAAAAATCAATGAATATTGTAAATGCACAAACAGTAATTTCTCCGCATTGCAAGGTGCAATTCTGAAATTTTTTGCTTTTTCCTGCTCCTCTTAGCATGATAAAGAAGATTCAAAGAGAGTGAGATGCCAGCTCCTTTCATTCAGTCAGTAGCTTCAATCATTTCTGGACGTTTTTCAATGGCAAAAATCAATGAATATTGTAAATGCACAAACAGTAATTTCTCCGCATTGCAAGGTGCAATTCTGAAATTTTTTGCTTTTTCCTGCTCCTCTTAGCATGATAAACAAGATTCAAAGAGAGTGAGATGCCAGCTCCTTTCATTCAGTCAGTAGCTTCAATCATTTCTGGACGTTTTTCAATGGCAAAAATCAATGAATATTGTAAATGCACAAACAGTAATTTCTCCGCATTGCAAGGTGCAATTCTGAAATTTTTTGCTTTTTCCTGCTCCTCTTAGCATGATAAAGAAGATTCAAAGAGAGTGAGATGCCAGCTCCTTTCATTCAGTCAGTAGCTTCAAACATTTCTGGTATATGAATAACATGATGTTTTTCAATGGCAAAAATCAATGAATATTGTAAATGCACAAACAGTAATTTCTCCGCATTGCAAGGTGCAATTCTGAAATTTTTTGCTTTTTCCTGCTCCTCTTAGCATGATAAAGAAGATTCAAAGAGAGTGAGATGCCAGCTCCTTTCATTCAGTCAGTAGCTTCAATCATTTCTGGACATTTTTCAATGGCAAAAATCAATGAATATTGTAAATGCACAAACAGTAATTTCTCCGCATTGCAAGGTGCAATTCTGAAATTTTTTGCTTTTTCCTGCTCCTCTTAGCATGATAAAGAAGATTCAAAGAGAGTGAGATGCCAGCTCCTTTCATTCAGTCAGTAGCTTCAATCATTTCTGGACGTTTTTCAATGGCAAAAATCAATGAATATTGTAAATGCACAAAGAGTAATTTCTCCGCATTGCAAGGTGCAATTCTGAAATTTTTTGCTTTTTCCTGCTCCTCTTAGCATGATAAAGAAGATTCAAAGAGAGTGAGATGCCAGCTCCTTTCATTCAGTCAGTAGCTTCAAACATTTCTGGTATATGAATAACATGATGTTTTTCAATGGCAAAAATCAATGAATATTGTAAATGCACAAACAGTAATTTCTCCGCATTGCAAGGTGCAATTCTGAAATTTTTTGCTTTTTCCTGCTCCTCTTAGCATGATAAAGAAGATTCAAAGAGAGTGAGATGCCAGCTCCTTTCATTCAGTCAGTAGCTTCAATCATTTCTGGACGTTTTTCAATGGCAAAAATCATTGAATATTGTAAATGCACAAACAGTAATTTCTCCGCATTGCAAGGTGCAATTCTGAAATTTTTTGCTTTTTCCTGCTCCTCTTAGCATGATAAAGAAGATTCAAAGAGAGTGAGATGCCAGCTCCTTTCATTCAGTCAGTAGCTTCAATCATTTCTGGACGTTTTTCAATGGCAAAAATCATTGAATATTGTAAATGCACAAACAGTAATTTCTCCGCATTGCAAGGTGCAATTCTGAAATTTTTTGCTTTTTTCTGCTCCTCTTAGCATGATAAAGAAGATTCAAAGAGAGTGAGATGCCAGCTCCTTTCATTCAGTCAGTAGCTTCAATCATTTCTGGTATATGAATAACATGATGTTTTTCAATGGCAAAAATCAATGAATATTGTAAATGCACAAACAGTAATTTCTCCGCATTGCAAGGTGCAATTCTGAAATTTTTTGCTTTTTCCTGCTCCTCTTAGCATGATAAACAAGATTCAAAGAGAGTGAGATGCCAGCTCCTTTCATTCAGTCAGTAGCTTCTATCATTTCTGGACGTTTTTCAATGGCAAAAATCAATGAATATTGTAAATGCACAAACAGTAATTTCTCCGCATTGCAAGGTGCAATTCTGAAATTTTTTGCTTTTTCCTGCTCCTCTTAGCATGATAAAGAAGATTCAAAGAGAGTGAGATGCCAGCTCCTTTCATTCAGTCAGTAGCTTCAAACATTTCTGGTATATGAATAACATGATGTTTTTCAATGGCAAAAATCAATGAATATTGTAAATGCACAAAGAGTAATTTCTCCGCATTGCAAGGTGCAATTCTGAAATTTTTTGCTTTTTCCTGCTCCTCTTAGCATGATAAAGAAGATTCAAAGAGAGTGAGATGCCAGCTCCTTTCATTCAGTCAGTAGCTCAATCATTTCTGGACGTTTTTCAATGGCAAAAATCAATGAATATTGTAAATGCACAAACAGTAATTTCTCCGCATTGCAAGGTGCAATTCTGAAATTTTTTGCTTTTTCCTGCTCCTCTTAGCATGATAAACAAGATTCAAAGAGAGTGAGATGCCAGCTCCTTTCATTCAGTCAGTAGCTTCAATCATTTCTGGACGTTTTTCAATGGCAAAAATCAATGAATATTGTAAATGCACAAACAGTAATTTCTCCGCATTGCAAGGTGCAATTCTGAAATTTTTTGCTTTTTCCTGCTCCTCTTAGCATGATAAAGAAGATTCAAAGAGAGTGAGATGCCAGCTCCTTTCATTCAGTCAGTAGCTTCAAACATTTCTGGTATATGAATAACATGATGTTTTTCAATGGCAAAAATCAATGAATATTGTAAATGCACAAACAGTAATTTCTCCGCATTGCAAGGTGCAATTCTGAAATTTTTTGCTTTTTCCTGCTCCTCTTAGCATGATAAAGAAGATTCAAAGAGAGTGAGATGCCAGCTCCTTTCATTCAGTCAGTAGCTTCAATCATTTCTGGACATTTTTCAATGGCAAAAATCAATGAATATTGTAAATGCACAAACAGTAATTTCTCCGCATTGCAAGGTGCAATTCTGAAATTTTTTGCTTTTTCCTGCTCCTCTTAGCATGATAAAGAAGATTCAAAGAGAGTGAGATGCCAGCTCCTTTCATTCAGTCAGTAGCTTCAATCATTTCTGGACGTTTTTCAATGGCAAAAATCAATGAATATTGTAAATGCACAAAGAGTAATTTCTCCGCATTGCAAGGTGCAATTCTGAAATTTTTTGCTTTTTCCTGCTCCTCTTAGCATGATAAAGAAGATTCAAAGAGAGTGAGATGCCAGCTCCTTTCATTCAGTCAGTAGCTTCAAACATTTCTGGTATATGAATAACATGATGTTTTTCAATGGCAAAAATCAATGAATATTGTAAATGCACAAACAGTAATTTCTCCGCATTGCAAGGTGCAATTCTGAAATTTTTTGCTTTTTCCTGCTCCTCTTAGCATGATAAAGAAGATTCAAAGAGAGTGAGATGCCAGCTCCTTTCATTCAGTCAGTAGCTTCAATCATTTCTGGACGTTTTTCAATGGCAAAAATCAATGAATATTGTAAATGCACAAAGAGTAATTTCTCCGCATTGCAAGGTGCAATTCTGAAATTTTTTGCTTTTTCCTGCTCCTCTTAGCATGATAAAGAAGATTCAAAGAGAGTGAGATGCCAGCTCCTTTCATTCAGTCAGTAGCTTCAAACATTTCTGGTATATGAATAACATGATGTTTTTCAATGGCAAAAATCAATGAATATTGTAAATGCACAAACAGTAATTTCTCCGCATTGCAAGGTGCAATTCTGAAATTTTTTGCTTTTTCCTGCTCCTCTTAGCATGATAAAGAAGATTCAAAGAGAGTGAGATGCCAGCTCCTTTCATTCAGTCAGTAGCTTCAATCATTTCTGGACGTTTTTCAATGGCAAAAATCATTGAATATTGTAAATGCACAAACAGTAATTTCTCCGCATTGCAAGGTGCAATTCTGAAATTTTTTGCTTTTTTCTGCTCCTCTTAGCATGATAAAGAAGATTCAAAGAGAGTGAGATGCCAGCTCCTTTCATTCAGTCAGTAGCTTCAATCATTTCTGGTATATGAATAACATGATGTTTTTCAATGGCAAAAATCAATGAATATTGTAAATGCACAAACAGTAATTTCTCCGCATTGCAAGGTGCAATTCTGAAATTTTTTGCTTTTTCCTGTTCCTCTTAGCATGATAAACAAGATTCAAAGAGATTGAGATGCCAGCTCCTTTCATTCAGTCAGTAGCTTCTATCATTTCTGGACGTTTTTCAATGGCAAAAATCAATGAATATTGTAAATGCACAAACAGTAATTTCTCCGCATTGCAAGGTGCAATTCTGAAATTTTTTGCTTTTTCCTGCTCCTCTTAGCATGATAAAGAAGATTCAAAGAGAGTGAGATGCCAGCTCCTTTCATTCAGTCAGTAGCTTCAATCATTTCTGGACATTTTTCAATGGCAAAAATCAATGAATATTGTAAATGCACAAACAGTAATTTCTCCGCATTGCAAGGTGCAATTCTGAAATTTTTTGCTTTTTCCTGCTCCTCTTAGCATGATAAAGAAGATTCAAAGAGAGTGAGATGCCAGCTCCTTTCATTCAGTCAGTAGCTTCAATCATTTCTGGACGTTTTTCAATGGCAAAAATCAATGAATATTGTAAATGCACAAAGAGTAATTTCTCCGCATTGCAAGGTGCAATTCTGAAATTTTTTGCTTTTTCCTGCTCCTCTTAGCATGATAAAGAAGATTCAAAGAGAGTGAGATGCCAGCTCCTTTCATTCAGTCAGTAGCTTCAAACATTTCTGGTATATGAATAACATGATGTTTTTCAATGGCAAAAATCAATGAATATTGTAAATGCACAAACAGTAATTTCTCCGCATTGCAAGGTGCAATTCTGAAATTTTTTGCTTTTTCCTGCTCCTCTTAGCATGATAAAGAAGATTCAAAGAGAGTGAGATGCCAGCTCCTTTCATTCAGTCAGTAGCTTCAATCATTTCTGGACGTTTTTCAATGGCAAAAATCATTGAATATTGTAAATGCACAAACAGTAATTTCTCCGCATTGCAAGGTGCAATTCTGAAATTTTTTGCTTTTTCCTGCTCCTCTTAGCATGATAAAGAAGATTCAAAGAGAGTGAGATGCCAGCTCCTTTCATTCAGTCAGTAGCTTCAATCATTTCTGGACGTTTTTCAATGGCAAAAATCATTGAATATTGTAAATGCACAAACAGTAATTTCTCCGCATTGCAAGGTGCAATTCTGAAATTTTTTGCTTTTTTCTGCTCCTCTTAGCATGATAAAGAAGATTCAAAGAGAGTGAGATGCCAGCTCCTTTCATTCAGTCAGTAGCTTCAATCATTTCTGGTATATGAATAACATGATGTTTTTCAATGGCAAAAATCAATGAATATTGTAAATGCACAAACAGTAATTTCTCCGCATTGCAAGGTGCAATTCTGAAATTTTTTGCTTTTTCCTGCTCCTCTTAGCATGATAAACAAGATTCAAAGAGAGTGAGATGCCAGCTCCTTTCATTCAGTCAGTAGCTTCTATCATTTCTGGACGTTTTTCAATGGCAAAAATCAATGAATATTGTAAATGCACAAACAGTAATTTCTCCGCATTGCAAGGTGCAATTCTGAAATTTTTTGCTTTTTCCTGCTCCTCTTAGCATGATAAAGAAGATTCAAAGAGAGTGAGATGCCAGCTCCTTTCATTCAGTCAGTAGCTTCAAACATTTCTGGTATATGAATAACATGATGTTTTTCAATGGCAAAAATCAATGAATATTGTAAATGCACAAACAGTAATTTCTCCGCATTGCAAGGTGCAATTCTGAAATTTTTTGCTTTTTCCTGCTCCTCTTAGCATGATAAAGAAGATTCAAAGAGAGTGAGATGCCAGCTCCTTTCATTCAGTCAGTAGCTTCAATCATTTCTGGACGTTTTTCAATGGCAAAAATCAATGAATATTGTAAATGCACAAACAGTAATTTCTCCGCATTGCAAGGTGCAATTCTGAAATTTTTTGCTTTTTCCTGCTCCTCTTAGCATGATAAACAAGATTCAAAGAGAGTGAGATGCCAGCTCCTTTCATTCAGTCAGTAGCTTCAATCATTTCTGGACGTTTTTCAATGGCAAAAATCAATGAATATTGTAAATGCACAAACAGTAATTTCTCCGCATTGCAAGGTGCAATTCTGAAATTTTTTGCTTTTTCCTGCTCCTCTTAGCATGATAAAGAAGATTCAAAGAGAGTGAGATGCCAGCTCCTTTCATTCAGTCAGTAGCTTCAAACATTTCTGGTATATGAATAACATGATGTTTTTCAATGGCAAAAATCAATGAATATTGTAAATGCACAAACAGTAATTTCTCCGCATTGCAAGGTGCAATTCTGAAATTTTTTGCTTTTTCCTGCTCCTCTTAGCATGATAAAGAAGATTCAAAGAGAGTGAGATGCCAGCTCCTTTCATTCAGTCAGTAGCTTCAATCATTTCTGGACATTTTTCAATGGCAAAAATCAATGAATATTGTAAATGCACAAACAGTAATTTCTCCGCATTGCAAGGTGCAATTCTGAAATTTTTTGCTTTTTCCTGCTCCTCTTAGCATGATAAAGAAGATTCAAAGAGAGTGAGATGCCAGCTCCTTTCATTCAGTCAGTAGCTTCAATCATTTCTGGACGTTTTTCAATGGCAAAAATCAATGAATATTGTAAATGCACAAAGAGTAATTTCTCCGCATTGCAAGGTGCAATTCTGAAATTTTTTGCTTTTTCCTGCTCCTCTTAGCATGATAAAGAAGATTCAAAGAGAGTGAGATGCCAGCTCCTTTCATTCAGTCAGTAGCTTCAAACATTTCTGGTATATGAATAACATGATGTTTTTCAATGGCAAAAATCAATGAATATTGTAAATGCACAAACAGTAATTTCTCCGCATTGCAAGGTGCAATTCTGAAATTTTTTGCTTTTTCCTGCTCCTCTTAGCATGATAAAGAAGATTCAAAGAGAGTGAGATGCCAGCTCCTTTCATTCAGTCAGTAGCTTCAATCATTTCTGGACGTTTTTCAATGGCAAAAATCATTGAATATTGTAAATGCACAAACAGTAATTTCTCCGCATTGCAAGGTGCAATTCTGAAATTTTTTGCTTTTTCCTGCTCCTCTTAGCATGATAAAGAAGATTCAAAGAGAGTGAGATGCCAGCTCCTTTCATTCAGTCAGTAGCTTCAATCATTTCTGGACGTTTTTCAATGGCAAAAATCATTGAATATTGTAAATGCACAAACAGTAATTTCTCCGCATTGCAAGGTGCAATTCTGAAATTTTTTGCTTTTTTCTGCTCCTCTTAGCATGATAAAGAAGATTCAAAGAGAGTGAGATGCCAGCTCCTTTCATTCAGTCAGTAGCTTCAATCATTTCTGGTATATGAATAACATGATGTTTTTCAATGGCAAAAATCAATGAATATTGTAAATGCACAAACAGTAATTTCTCCGCATTGCAAGGTGCAATTCTGAAATTTTTTGCTTTTTCCTGCTCCTCTTAGCATGATAAACAAGATTCAAAGAGAGTGAGATGCCAGCTCCTTTCATTCAGTCAGTAGCTTCTATCATTTCTGGACGTTTTTCAATGGCAAAAATCAATGAATATTGTAAATGCACAAACAGTAATTTCTCCGCATTGCAAGGTGCAATTCTGAAATTTTTTGCTTTTTCCTGCTCCTCTTAGCATGATAAAGAAGATTCAAAGAGAGTGAGATGCCAGCTCCTTTCATTCAGTCAGTAGCTTCAAACATTTCTGGTATATGAATAACATGATGTTTTTCAATGGCAAAAATCAATGAATATTGTAAATGCACAAAGAGTAATTTCTCCGCATTGCAAGGTGCAATTCTGAAATTTTTTGCTTTTTCCTGCTCCTCTTAGCATGATAAAGAAGATTCAAAGAGAGTGAGATGCCAGCTCCTTTCATTCAGTCAGTAGCTTCAATCATTTCTGGACGTTTTTCAATGGCAAAAATCAATGAATATTGTAAATGCACAAACAGTAATTTCTCCGCATTGCAAGGTGCAATTCTGAAATTTTTTGCTTTTTCCTGCTCCTCTTAGCATGATAAACAAGATTCAAAGAGAGTGAGATGCCAGCTCCTTTCATTCAGTCAGTAGCTTCAATCATTTCTGGACGTTTTTCAATGGCAAAAATCAATGAATATTGTAAATGCACAAACAGTAATTTCTCCGCATTGCAAGGTGCAATTCTGAAATTTTTTGCTTTTTCCTGCTCCTCTTAGCATGATAAAGAAGATTCAAAGAGAGTGAGATGCCAGCTCCTTTCATTCAGTCAGTAGCTTCAAACATTTCTGGTATATGAATAACATGATGTTTTTCAATGGCAAAAATCAATGAATATTGTAAATGCACAAACAGTAATTTCTCCGCATTGCAAGGTGCAATTCTGAAATTTTTTGCTTTTTCCTGCTCCTCTTAGCATGATAAAGAAGATTCAAAGAGAGTGAGATGCCAGCTCCTTTCATTCAGTCAGTAGCTTCAATCATTTCTGGACATTTTTCAATGGCAAAAATCAATGAATATTGTAAATGCACAAACAGTAATTTCTCCGCATTGCAAGGTGCAATTCTGAAATTTTTTGCTTTTTCCTGCTCCTCTTAGCATGATAAAGAAGATTCAAAGAGAGTGAGATGCCAGCTCCTTTCATTCAGTCAGTAGCTTCAATCATTTCTGGACGTTTTTCAATGGCAAAAATCAATGAATATTGTAAATGCACAAAGAGTAATTTCTCCGCATTGCAAGGTGCAATTCTGAAATTTTTTGCTTTTTCCTGCTCCTCTTAGCATGATAAAGAAGATTCAAAGAGAGTGAGATGCCAGCTCCTTTCATTCAGTCAGTAGCTTCAAACATTTCTGGTATATGAATAACATGATGTTTTTCAATGGCAAAAATCAATGAATATTGTAAATGCACAAACAGTAATTTCTCCGCATTGCAAGGTGCAATTCTGAAATTTTTTGCTTTTTCCTGCTCCTCTTAGCATGATAAAGAAGATTCAAAGAGAGTGAGATGCCAGCTCCTTTCATTCAGTCAGTAGCTTCAATCATTTCTGGACGTTTTTCAATGGCAAAAATCATTGAATATTGTAAATGCACAAACAGTAATTTCTCCGCATTGCAAGGTGCAATTCTGAAATTTTTTGCTTTTTCCTGCTCCTCTTAGCATGATAAAGAAGATTCAAAGAGAGTGAGATGCCAGCTCCTTTCATTCAGTCAGTAGCTTCAATCATTTCTGGTATATGAATAACATGATGTTTTCCAATGGCAAAAATCAATGAATATTGTAAATGCACAAACAGTAATTTCTCCGCATTGCATGGTGCAATTCTGAAATTTTTTGCTTTTTCCTGCTCCTCTTAGCATGATAAAGAAGATTCAAAGAGAGTGAGATGCCAGCTCCTTTCATTCAGTCAGTAGCTTCAATCATTTCTGGACGTTTTTCAATGGCAAAAATCAATGAATATTGTAAATGCACAAACAGTAATTTCTCCGCATTGCAAGGTGCAATCCTGAAATTTTTTGCTTTTTCCTGCTCCTCTTAGCATGATAAAGAAGATTCAAAGAGAGTGAGATGCCAGCTCCTTTCATTCAGTCAGTAGCTTCAATCATTTCTGGACGTTTTTCAATGGCAAAAATCAATGAATATTGTAAATGCACAAAGAGTAATTTCTCCGCATTGCAAGGTGCAATTCTGAAATTTTTTGCTTTTTCCTGCTCCTCTTAGCATGATAAAGAAGATTCAAAGAGAGTGAGATGCCAGCTCCTTTCATTCAGTCAGTAGCTTCAAACATTTCTGGTATATGAATAACATGATGTTTTTCAATGGCAAAAATCAATGAATATTGTAAATGCACAAACAGTAATTTCTCCGCATTGCAAGGTGCAATTCTGAAATTTTTTGCTTTTTCCTGCTCCTCTTAGCATGATAAAGAAGATTCAAAGAGAGTGAGATGCCAGCTCCTTTCATTCAGTCAGTAGCTTCAATCATTTCTGGACGTTTTTCAATGGCAAAAATCATTGAATATTGTAAATGCACAAACAGTAATTTCTCCGCATTGCAAGGTGCAATTCTGAAATTTTTTGCTTTTTTCTGCTCCTCTTAGCATGATAAAGAAGATTCAAAGAGAGTGAGATGCCAGCTCCTTTCATTCAGTCAGTAGCTTCAATCATTTCTGGTATATGAATAACATGATGTTTTTCAATGGCAAAAATCAATGAATATTGTAAATGCACAAACAGTAATTTCTCCGCATTGCAAGGTGCAATTCTGAAATTTTTTGCTTTTTCCTGTTCCTCTTAGCATGATAAACAAGATTCAAAGAGAGTGAGATGCCAGCTCCTTTCATTCAGTCAGTAGCTTCTATCATTTCTGGACGTTTTTCAATGGCAAAAATCAATGAATATTGTAAATGCACAAACAGTAATTTCTCCGCATTGCAAGGTGCAATTCTGAAATTTTTTGCTTTTTCCTGCTCCTCTTAGCATGATAAAGAAGATTCAAAGAGAGTGAGATGCCAGCTCCTTTCATTCAGTCAGTAGCTTCAATCATTTCTGGACATTTTTCAATGGCAAAAATCAATGAATATTGTAAATGCACAAACAGTAATTTCTCCGCATTGCAAGGTGCAATTCTGAAATTTTTTGCTTTTTCCTGCTCCTCTTAGCATGATAAAGAAGATTCAAAGAGAGTGAGATGCCAGCTCCTTTCATTCAGTCAGTAGCTTCAATCATTTCTGGACGTTTTTCAATGGCAAAAATCAATGAATATTGTAAATGCACAAAGAGTAATTTCTCCGCATTGCAAGGTGCAATTCTGAAATTTTTTGCTTTTTCCTGCTCCTCTTAGCATGATAAAGAAGATTCAAAGAGAGTGAGATGCCAGCTCCTTTCATTCAGTCAGTAGCTTCAAACATTTCTGGTATATGAATAACATGATGTTTTTCAATGGCAAAAATCAATGAATATTGTAAATGCACAAACAGTAATTTCTCCGCATTGCAAGGTGCAATTCTGAAATTTTTTGCTTTTTCCTGCTCCTCTTAGCATGATAAAGAAGATTCAAAGAGAGTGAGATGCCAGCTCCTTTCATTCAGTCAGTAGCTTCAATCATTTCTGGACGTTTTTCAATGGCAAAAATCATTGAATATTGTAAATGCACAAACAGTAATTTCTCCGCATTGCAAGGTGCAATTCTGAAATTTTTTGCTTTTTCCTGCTCCTCTTAGCATGATAAAGAAGATTCAAAGAGAGTGAGATGCCAGCTCCTTTCATTCAGTCAGTAGCTTCAATCATTTCTGGACGTTTTTCAATGGCAAAAATCATTGAATATTGTAAATGCACAAACAGTAATTTCTCCGCATTGCAAGGTGCAATTCTGAAATTTTTTGCTTTTTTCTGCTCCTCTTAGCATGATAAAGAAGATTCAAAGAGAGTGAGATGCCAGCTCCTTTCATTCAGTCAGTAGCTTCAATCATTTCTGGTATATGAATAACATGATGTTTTTCAATGGCAAAAATCAATGAATATTGTAAATGCACAAACAGTAATTTCTCCGCATTGCAAGGTGCAATTCTGAAATTTTTTGCTTTTTCCTGCTCCTCTTAGCATGATAAACAAGATTCAAAGAGAGTGAGATGCCAGCTCCTTTCATTCAGTCAGTAGCTTCTATCATTTCTGGACGTTTTTCAATGGCAAAAATCAATGAATATTGTAAATGCACAAACAGTAATTTCTCCGCATTGCAAGGTGCAATTCTGAAATTTTTTGCTTTTTCCTGCTCCTCTTAGCATGATAAAGAAGATTCAAAGAGAGTGAGATGCCAGCTCCTTTCATTCAGTCAGTAGCTTCAAACATTTCTGGTATATGAATAACATGATGTTTTTCAATGGCAAAAATCAATGAATATTGTAAATGCACAAAGAGTAATTTCTCCGCATTGCAAGGTGCAATTCTGAAATTTTTTGCTTTTTCCTGCTCCTCTTAGCATGATAAAGAAGATTCAAAGAGAGTGAGATGCCAGCTCCTTTCATTCAGTCAGTAGCTTCAATCATTTCTGGACGTTTTTCAATGGCAAAAATCAATGAATATTGTAAATGCACAAACAGTAATTTCTCCGCATTGCAAGGTGCAATTCTGAAATTTTTTGCTTTTTCCTGCTCCTCTTAGCATGATAAACAAGATTCAAAGAGAGTGAGATGCCAGCTCCTTTCATTCAGTCAGTAGCTTCAATCATTTCTGGACGTTTTTCAATGGCAAAAATCAATGAATATTGTAAATGCACAAACAGTAATTTCTCCGCATTGCAAGGTGCAATTCTGAAATTTTTTGCTTTTTCCTGCTCCTCTTAGCATGATAAAGAAGATTCAAAGAGAGTGAGATGCCAGCTCCTTTCATTCAGTCAGTAGCTTCAAACATTTCTGGTATATGAATAACATGATGTTTTTCAATGGCAAAAATCAATGAATATTGTAAATGCACAAACAGTAATTTCTCCGCATTGCAAGGTGCAATTCTGAAATTTTTTGCTTTTTCCTGCTCCTCTTAGCATGATAAAGAAGATTCAAAGAGAGTGAGATGCCAGCTCCTTTCATTCAGTCAGTAGCTTCAATCATTTCTGGACATTTTTCAATGGCAAAAATCAATGAATATTGTAAATGCACAAACAGTAATTTCTCCGCATTGCAAGGTGCAATTCTGAAATTTTTTGCTTTTTCCTGCTCCTCTTAGCATGATAAAGAAGATTCAAAGAGAGTGAGATGCCAGCTCCTTTCATTCAGTCAGTAGCTTCAATCATTTCTGGACGTTTTTCAATGGCAAAAATCAATGAATATTGTAAATGCACAAAGAGTAATTTCTCCGCATTGCAAGGTGCAATTCTGAAATTTTTTGCTTTTTCCTGCTCCTCTTAGCATGATAAAGAAGATTCAAAGAGAGTGAGATGCCAGCTCCTTTCATTCAGTCAGTAGCTTCAAACATTTCTGGTATATGAATAACATGATGTTTTTCAATGGCAAAAATCAATGAATATTGTAAATGCACAAACAGTAATTTCTCCGCATTGCAAGGTGCAATTCTGAAATTTTTTGCTTTTTCCTGCTCCTCTTAGCATGATAAAGAAGATTCAAAGAGAGTGAGATGCCAGCTCCTTTCATTCAGTCAGTAGCTTCAATCATTTCTGGACGTTTTTCAATGGCAAAAATCATTGAATATTGTAAATGCACAAACAGTAATTTCTCCGCATTGCAAGGTGCAATTCTGAAATTTTTTGCTTTTTCCTGCTCCTCTTAGCATGATAAAGAAGATTCAAAGAGAGTGAGATGCCAGCTCCTTTCATTCAGTCAGTAGCTTCAATCATTTCTGGTATATGAATAACGATGTTTTCCAATGGCAAAAATCAATGAATATTGTAAATGCACAAACAGTAATTTCTCCGCATTGCATGGTGCAATTCTGAAATTTTTTGCTTTTTCCTGCTCCTCTTAGCATGATAAAGAAGATTCAAAGAGAGTGAGATGCCAGCTCCTTTCATTCAGTCAGTAGCTTCAATCATTTCTGGACGTTTTTCAATGGCAAAAATCAATGAATATTGTAAATGCACAAACAGTAATTTCTCCGCATTGCAAGGTGCAATTCTGAAATTTTTTGCTTTTTCCTGCTCCTCTTAGCATGATAAAGAAGATTCAAAGAGAGTGAGATGCCAGCTCCTTTCATTCAGTCAGTAGCTTCAATCATTTCTGGACGTTTTTCAATGGCAAAAATCAATGAATATTGTAAATGCACAAAGAGTAATTTCTCCGCATTGCAAGGTGCAATTCTGAAATTTTTTGCTTTTTCCTGCTCCTCTTAGCATGATAAAGAAGATTCAAAGAGAGTGAGATGCCAGCTCCTTTCATTCAGTCAGTAGCTTCAAACATTTCTGGTATATGAATAACATGATGTTTTTCAATGGCAAAAATCAATGAATATTGTAAATGCACAAACAGTAATTTCTCCGCATTGCAAGGTGCAATTCTGAAATTTTTTGCTTTTTCCTGCTCCTCTTAGCATGATAAAGAAGATTCAAAGAGAGTGAGATGCCAGCTCCTTTCATTCAGTCAGTAGCTTCAATCATTTCTGGACGTTTTTCAATGGCAAAAATCATTGAATATTGTAAATGCACAAACAGTAATTTCTCCGCATTGCAAGGTGCAATTCTGAAATTTTTTGCTTTTTTCTGCTCCTCTTAGCATGATAAAGAAGATTCAAAGAGAGTGAGATGCCAGCTCCTTTCATTCAGTCAGTAGCTTCAATCATTTCTGGTATATGAATAACATGATGTTTTTCAATGGCAAAAATCAATGAATATTGTAAATGCACAAACAGTAATTTCTCCGCATTGCAAGGTGCAATTCTGAAATTTTTTGCTTTTTCCTGTTCCTCTTAGCATGATAAACAAGATTCAAAGAGAGTGAGATGCCAGCTCCTTTCATTCAGTCAGTAGCTTCTATCATTTCTGGACGTTTTTCAATGGCAAAAATCAATGAATATTGTAAATGCACAAACAGTAATTTCTCCGCATTGCAAGGTGCAATTCTGAAATTTTTTGCTTTTTCCTGCTCCTCTTAGCATGATAAAGAAGATTCAAAGAGAGTGAGATGGCAGCTCCTTTCATTCAGTCAGTAGCTTCAAACATTTCTGGTATATGAATAACATGATGTTTTTCAATGGCAAAAATCAATGAATATTGTAAATGCACAAAGAGTAATTTCTCCGCATTGCAAGGTGCAATTCTGAAATTTTTTGCTTTTTCCTGCTCCTCTTAGCATGATAAAGAAGATTCAAAGAGAGTGAGATGCCAGCTCCTTTCATTCAGTCAGTAGCTTCAATCATTTCTGGACGTTTTTCAATGGCAAAAATCAATGAATATTGTAAATGCACAAACAGTAATTTCTCCGCATTGCAAGGTGCAATTCTGAAATTTTTTGCTTTTTCCTGCTCCTCTTAGCATGATAAACAAGATTCAAAGAGAGTGAGATGCCAGCTCCTTTCATTCAGTCAGTAGCTTCAATCATTTCTGGACGTTTTTCAATGGCAAAAATCAATGAATATTGTAAATGCACAAACAGTAATTTCTCCGCATTGCAAGGTGCAATTCTGAAATTTTTTGCTTTTCCTGCTCCACTTAGCATGATAAAGAAGATTCAAAGAGAGTGAGATGCCAGCTCCTTTCATTCAGTCAGTAGCTTCAAACATTTCTGGTATATGAATAACATGATGTTTTTCAATGGCAAAAATCAATGAATATTGTAAATGCACAAACAGTAATTTCTCCGCATTGCAAGGTGCAATTCTGAAATTTTTTGCTTTTTCCTGCTCCTCTTAGCATGATAAAGAAGATTCAAAGAGAGTGAGATGCCAGCTCCTTTCATTCAGTCAGTAGCTTCAATCATTTCTGGACATTTTTCAATGGCAAAAATCAATGAATATTGTAAATGCACAAACAGTAATTTCTCCGCATTGCAAGGTGCAATTCTGAAATTTTTTGCTTTTTCCTGCTCCTCTTAGCATGATAAACAAGATTCAAAGAGAGTGAGATGCCAGCTCCTTTCATTCAGTCAGTAGCTTCAATCATTTCTGGACGTTTTTCAATGGCAAAAATCAATGAATATTGTAAATGCACAAACAGTAATTTCTCCGCATTGCAAGGTGCAATTCTGAAATTTTTTGCTTTTTCCTGCTCCTCTTAGCATGATAAAGAAGATTCAAAGAGAGTGAGATGCCAGCTCCTTTCATTCAGTCAGTAGCTTCAAACATTTCTGGTATATGAATAACATGATGTTTTTCAATGGCAAAAATCAATGAATATTGTAAATGCACAAACAGTAATTTCTCCGCATTGCAAGGTGCAATTCTGAAATTTTTTGCTTTTTCCTGCTCCTCTTAGCATGATAAAGAAGATTCAAAGAGAGTGAGATGCCAGCTCCTTTCATTCAGTCAGTAGCTTCAATCATTTCTGGACGTTTTTCAATGGCAAAAATCATTGAATATTGTAAATGCACAAACAGTAATTTCTCCGCATTGCAAGGTGCAATTCTGAAATTTTTTGCTTTTTCCTGCTCCTCTTAGCATGATAAAGTAGATTCAAAGAGAGTGAGATGCCAGCTCCTTTCATTCAGTCAGTAGCTTCAATCATTTCTGGTATATGAATAACATGATGTTTTTCAATGGCAAAAATCAATGAATATTGTAAATGCACAAACAGTAATTTCTCCGCATTGCAAGGTGCAATTCTGAAATTTTTTGCTTTTTCCTGCTCCTCTTTGCATGATAAAGAACATTCAAAGAGAGTGAGATGCCAGCTCCTTTCATTCAGTCAGTAGCTTCAATCATTTCTGGACGTTTTTCAATGGCAAAAATCAATGAATATTGTAAATGCACAAACAGTAATTTCTCCGCATTGCAAGGTGCAATTCTGAAATTTTTTGCTTTTTCCTGCTCCTCTTAGCATGATAAAGAAGATTCAAAGAGAGTGAGATGCCAGCTCCTTTCATTCAGTCAGTAGCTTCAAACATTTCTGGTATATGAATAACATGATGTTTTTCAATGGCAAAAATCAATGAATATTGTAAATGCACAAACAGTAATTTCTCCGCATTGCAAGGTGCAATTCTGAAATTTTTTGCTTTTTCCTGCTCCTCTTAGCATGATAAAGAAGATTCAAAGAGAGTGAGATGCCAGCTCCTTTCATTCAGTCAGTAGCTTCAATCATTTCTGGACGTTTTTCAATGGCAAAAATCATTGAATATTGTAAATGCACAAACAGTAATTTCTCCGCATTGCAAGGTGCAATTCTGAAATTTTTTGCTTTTTCCTGCTCCTCTTAGCATGATAAAGAAGATTCAAAGAGAGTGAGATGCCAGCTCCTTTCATTCAGTCAGTAGCTTCAATCATTTCTGGTATATGAATAACATGATGTTTTTCAATGGCAAAAATCAATGAATATTGTAAATGCACAAACAGTAATTTCTCCGCATTGCAAGGTGCAATTCTGAAATTTTTTGCTTTTTCCTGCTCCTCTTAGCATGATAAAGAAGGTTCAAAGAGAGTGAGATGCCAGCTCCTTTCATTCAGTCAGTAGCTTCAATCATTTCTGGACGTTTTTCAATGGCAAAAATCAATGAATATTGTAAATGCACAAACAGTAATTTCTCCGCATTGCAAGGTGCAATTCTGAAATTTTTTGCTTTTTCCTGCTCCTCTTAGCATGATAAACAAGATTCAAAGAGAGTGAGATGCCAGCTCCTTTCATTCAGTCAGTAGCTTCAATCATTTCTGGACGTTTTTCAATGGCAAAAATCAATGAATATTGTAAATGCACAAACAGTAATTTCTCCGCATTGCAAGGTGCAATTCTGAAATTTTTTGCTTTTTCCTGCTCCTCTTAGCATGATAAAGAAGATTCAAAGAGAGTGAGATGCCAGCTCCTTTCATTCAGTCAGTAGCTTCAAACATTTCTGGTATATGAATAACATGATGTTTTTCAATGGCAAAAATCAATGAATATTGTAAATGCACAAACAGTAATTTCTCCGCATTGCAAGGTGCAATTCTGAAATTTTTTGCTTTTTCCTGCTCCTCTTAGCATGATAAAGAAGATTCAAAGAGAGTGAGATGCCAGCTCCTTTCATTCAGTCAGTAGCTTCAATCATTTCTGGACGTTTTTCAATGGCAAAAATCAATGAATATTGTAAATGCACAAACAGTAATTTCTCCGCATTGCAAGGTGCAATTCTGAAATTTTTTGCTTTTTCCTGCTCCTCTTAGCATGATAAAGAAGATTCAAAGAGAGTGAGATGCCAGCTCCTTTCATTCAGTCAGTAGCTTCAATCATTTCTGGACGTTTTTCAATGGCAAAAATCAATGAATATTGTAAATGCACAGAGTAATTTCTCCGCATTGCAAGGTGCAATTCTGAAATTTTTTGCTTTTTCCTGCTCCTCTTAGCATGATAAAGAAGATTCAAAGAGAGTGAGATGCCAGCTCCTTTCATTCAGTCAGTAGCTTCAATCATTTCTGGACGTTTTTCAATGGCAAAAATCATTGAATATTGTAAATGCACAAAAAGTAATTTCTCCGCATTGCAAGGTGCAATTCTGAAATTTTTTTCTTTTTCCTGCTCCTCTTAGCATGATAAAGAAGATTCAAAGAGAGTGAGATGCCAGCTCCTTTCATTCAGTCAGTAGCTTCAATCATTTCTGGTATATGAATAACATGATGTTTTTCAATGGCAAAAATCAATGAATATTGTAAATGCACAAACAGTAATTTCTCCGCATTGCAAGGTGCAATTCTGAAATTTTTTGCTTTTTCCTGCTCCTCTTAGCATGATAAAGAAGATTCAAAGAGAGTGAGATGCCAGCTCCTTTCATTCAGTCAGTAGCTTCAATCATTTCTGGACGTTTTTCAATGGCAAAAATCAATGAATATTGTAAATGCACAAACAGTAATTTCTCCGCATTGCAAGGTGCAATTCTGAAATTTTTTGCTTTTTCCTGCTCCTCTTAGCATGATAAAGAAGATTCAAAGAGAGTGAGATGCCAGCTCCTTTCATTCAGTCAGTAGCTTCAAACATTTCTGGTATATGAATAACATGATGTTTTTCAATGGCAAAAATCAATGAATATTGTAAATGCACAAACAGTAATTTCTCCGCATTGCAAGGTGCAATTCTGAAATTTTTTGCTTTTTCCTGCTCCTCTTAGCATGATAAAGAAGATTCAAAGAGAGTGAGATGCCAGCTCCTTTCATTCAGTCAGTAGCTTCAATCATTTCTGGACGTTTTTCAATGGCAAAAATCATTGAATATTGTAAATGCACAAACAGTAATTTCTCCGCATTGCAAGGTGCAATTCTGAAATTTTTTGCTTTTTCCTGCTCCTCTTAGCATGATAAAGAAGATTCAAAGAGAGTGAGATGCCAGCTCCTTTCATTCAGTCAGTAGCTTCAATCATTTCTGGTATATGAATAACATGATGTTTTTCAATGGCAAAAATCAATGAATATTGTAAATGCACAAACAGTAATTTCTCCGCATTGCAAGGTGCAATTCTGAAATTTTTTGCTTTTTCCTGCTCCTCTTAGCATGATAAAGAAGATTCAAAGAGAGTGAGATGCCAGCTCCTTTCATTCAGTCAGTAGCTTCAAACATTTCTGGTATATGAATAACATGATGTTTTTCAATGGCAAAAATCAATGAATATTGTAAATGCACAAACAGTAATTTCTCCGCATTGCAAGGTGCAATTCTGAAATTTTTTGCTTTTTCCTGCTCCTCTTAGCATGATAAAGAAGATTCAAAGAGAGTGAGATGCCAGCTCCTTTCATTCAGTCAGTAGCTTCAATCATTTCTGGACGTTTTTCAATGGCAAAAATCAATGAATATTGTAAATGCACAAACAGTAATTTCTCCGCATTGCAAGGTGCAATTCTGAAATTTTTTGCTTTTTCCTGCTCCTCTTAGCATGATAAACAAGATTCAAAGAGAGTGAGATGCCAGCTCCTTTCATTCAGTCAGTAGCTTCAATCATTTCTGGACGTTTTTCAATGGCAAAAATCAATGAATATTGTAAATGCACAAACAGTAATTTCTCCGCATTGCAAGGTGCAATTCTGAAATTTTTTGCTTTTTCCTGCTCCTCTTAGCATGATAAAGAAGATTCAAAGAGAGTGAGATGCCAGCTCCTTTCATTCAGTCAGTAGCTTCAAACATTTCTGGTATATGAATAACATGATGTTTTTCAATGGCAAAAATCAATGAATATTGTAAATGCACAAACAGTAATTTCTCTGCATTGCAAGGTGCAATTCTGAAATTTTTTGCTTTTTCCTGCTCCTCTTAGCATGATAAAGAAGATTCAAAGAGAGTGAGATGCCAGCTCCTTTCATTCAGTCAGTAGCTTCAATCATTTCTGGACGTTTTTCAATGGCAAAAATCAATGAATATTGTAAATGCACAAACAGTAATTTCTCCGCATTGCAAGGTGCAATTCTGAAATTTTTTGCTTTTTCCTGCTCCTCTTAGCATGATAAAGAAGATTCAAAGAGAGTGAGATGCCAGCTCCTTTCATTCAGTCAGTAGCTTCAATCATTTCTGGACGTTTTTCAATGGCAAAAATCAATGAATATTGTAAATGCACAAAGAGTAATTTCTCCGCATTGCAAGGTGCAATTCTGAAATTTTTTGCTTTTTCCTGCTCCTCTTAGCATGATAAAGAAGATTCAAAGAGAGTGAGATGCCAGCTCCTTTCATTCAGTCAGTAGCTTCAAACATTTCTGGTATATGAATAACATGATGTTTTTCAATGGCAAAAATCAATGAATATTGTAAATGCACAAACAGTAATTTCTCCGCATTGCAAGGTGCAATTCTGAAATTTTTTGCTTTTTCCTGTTCCTCTTAGCATGATAAACAAGATTCAAAGAGAGTGAGATGCCAGCTCCTTTCATTCAGTCAGTAGCTTCTATCATTTCTGGACGTTTTTCAATGGCAAAAATCAATGAATATTGTAAATGCACAAACAGTAATTTCTCCGCATTGCAAGGTGCAATTCTGAAATTTTTTGCTTTTTCCTGCTCCTCTTAGCATGATAAAGAAGATTCAAAGAGAGTGAGATGCCAGCTCCTTTCATTCAGTCAGTAGCTTCAAACATTTCTGGTATATGAATAACATGATGTTTTTCAATGGCAAAAATCAATGAATATTGTAAATGCACAAAGAGTAATTTCTCCGCATTGCAAGGTGCAATTCTGAAATTTTTTGCTTTTTCCTGCTCCTCTTAGCATGATAAAGAAGATTCAAAGAGAGTGAGATGCCAGCTCCTTTCATTCAGTCAGTAGCTTCAATCATTTCTGGACGTTTTTCAATGGCAAAAATCAATGAATATTGTAAATGCACAAACAGTAATTTCTCCGCATTGCAAGGTGCAATTCTGAAATTTTTTGCTTTTTCCTGCTCCTCTTAGCATGATAAACAAGATTCAAAGAGAGTGAGATGCCAGCTCCTTTCATTCAGTCAGTAGCTTCAATCATTTCTGGACGTTTTTCAATGGCAAAAATCAATGAATATTGTAAATGCACAAACAGTAATTTCTCCGCATTGCAAGGTGCAATTCTGAAATTTTTTGCTTTTTCCTGCTCCTCTTAGCATGATAAAGAAGATTCAAAGAGAGTGAGATGCCAGCTCCTTTCATTCAGTACCAGTAGCTTCAAACATTTCTGGTATATGAATAACATGATGTTTTTCAATGGCAAAAATCAATGAATATTGTAAATGCACAAACAGTAATTTCTCCGCATTGCAAGGTGCAATTCTGAAATTTTTTGCTTTTTCCTGCTCCTCTTAGCATGATAAAGAAGATTCAAAGAGAGTGAGATGCCAGCTCCTTTCATTCAGTCAGTAGCTTCAATCATTTCTGGACATTTTTCAATGGCAAAAATCAATGAATATTGTAAATGCACAAACAGTAATTTCTCCGCATTGCAAGGTGCAATTCTGAAATTTTTTGCTTTTTCCTGCTCCTCTTAGCATGATAAACAAGATTCAAAGAGAGTGAGATGCCAGCTCCTTTCATTCAGTCAGTAGCTTCAATCATTTCTGGACGTTTTTCAATGGCAAAAATCAATGAATATTGTAAATGCACAAACAGTAATTTCTCCGCATTGCAAGGTGCAATTCTGAAATTTTTTGCTTTTTCCTGCTCCTCTTAGCATGATAAAGAAGATTCAAAGAGAGTGAGATGCCAGCTCCTTTCATTCAGTCAGTAGCTTCAAACATTTCTGGTATATGAATAACATGATGTTTTTCAATGGCAAAAATCAATGAATATTGTAAATGCACAAACAGTAATTTCTCCGCATTGCAAGGTGCAATTCTGAAATTTTTTGCTTTTTCCTGCTCCTCTTAGCATGATAAAGAAGATTCAAAGAGAGTGAGATGCCAGCTCCTTTCATTCAGTCAGTAGCTTCAATCATTTCTGGACGTTTTTCAATGGCAAAAATCATTGAATATTGTAAATGCACAAAAAGTAATTTCTCCGCATTGCAAGGTGCAATTCTGAAATTTTTTTCTTTTTCCTGCTCCTCTTAGCATGATAAAGAAGATTCAAAGAGAGTGAGATGCCAGCTCCTTTCATTCAGTCAGTAGCTTCAATCATTTCTGGTATATGAATAACATGATGTTTTTCAATGGCAAAAATCAATGAATATTGTAAATGCACAAACAGTAATTTCTCCGCATTGCAAGGTGCAATTCTGAAATTTTTTGCTTTTTCCTGCTCCTCTTAGCATGATAAAGAAGATTCAAAGAGAGTGAGATGCCAGCTCCTTTCATTCAGTCAGTAGCTTCAATCATTTCTGGACGTTTTTCAATGGCAAAAATCAATGAATATTGTAAATGCACAAACAGTAATTTCTCCGCATTGCAAGGTGCAATTCTGAAATTTTTTGCTTTTTCCTGCTCCTCTTAGCATGATAAAGAAGATTCAAAGAGAGTGAGATGCCAGCTCCTTTCATTCAGTCAGTAGCTTCAAACATTTCTGGTATATGAATAACATGATGTTTTTCAATGGCAAAAATCAATGAATATTGTAAATGCACAAACAGTAATTTCTCCGCATTGCAAGGTGCAATTCTGAAATTTTTTGCTTTTTCCTGCTCCTCTTAGCATGATAAAGAAGATTCAAAGAGAGTGAGATGCCAGCTCCTTTCATTCAGTCAGTAGCTTCAATCATTTCTGGACGTTTTTCAATGGCAAAAATCATTGAATATTGTAAATGCACAAACAGTAATTTCTCCGCATTGCAAGGTGCAATTCTGAAATTTTTTGCTTTTTCCTGCTCCTCTTAGCATGATAAAGAAGATTCAAAGAGAGTGAGATGCCAGCTCCTTTCATTCAGTCAGTAGCTTCAATCATTTCTGGTATATGAATAACGATGTTTTTCAATGGCAAAAATCAATGAATATTGTAAATGCACAAACAGTAATTTCTCCGCATTGCAAGGTGCAATTCTGAAATTTTTTGCTTTTTCCTGCTCCTCTTAGCATGATAAAGAAGATTCAAAGAGAGTGAGATGCCAGCTCCTTTCATTCAGTCAGTAGCTTCAAACATTTCTGGTATATGAATAACATGATGTTTTTCAATGGCAAAAATCAATGAATATTGTAACAGCACAAACAGTAATTTCTCCGCATTGCAAGGTGCAATTCTGAAATTTTTTGCTTTTTCCTGCTCCTCTTAGCATGATAAAGAAGATTCAAAGAGAGTGAGATGCCAGCTCCTTTCATTCAGTCAGTAGCTTCAATCATTTCTGGATGTTTTTCAATGGCAAAAATCAATGAATATTGTAAATGCACAAACAGTAATTTCTCCGCATTGCAAGGTGCAATTCTGAAATTTTTTGCTTTTTCCTGCTCCTCTTAGCATGATAAACAAGATTCAAAGAGAGTGAGATGCCAGCTCCTTTCATTCAGTCAGTAGCTTCAATCATTTCTGGACGTTTTTCAATGGCAAAAATCAATGAATATTGTAAATGCACAAACAGTAATTTCTCCGCATTGCAAGGTGCAATTCTGAAATTTTTTGCTTTTTCCTGCTCCTCTTAGCATGATAAAGAAGATTCAAAGAGAGTGAGATGCCAGCTCCTTTCATTCAGTCAGTAGCTTCAAACATTTCTGGTATATGAATAACATGATGTTTTTCAATGGCAAAAATCAATGAATATTGTAAATGCACAAACAGTAATTTCTCCGCATTGCAAGGTGCAATTCTGAAATTTTTTGCTTTTTCCTGCTCCTCTTAGCATGATAAAGAAGATTCAAAGAGAGTGAGATGCCAGCTCCTTTCATTCAGTCAGTAGCTTCAATCATTTCTGGACGTTTTTCAATGGCAAAAATCAATGAATATTGTAAATGCACAAACAGTAATTTCTCCGCATTGCAAGGTGCAATTCTGAAATATTTGCTTTTTCCTGCTCCTCTTAGCATGATAAAGAAGATTCAAAGAGAGTGAGATGCCAGCTCCTTTCATTCAGTCAGTAGCTTCAAACATTTCTGGTATATGAATAACATGATGTTTTTCAATGGCAAAAATCAATGAATATTGTAAATGCACAAACAGTAATTTCTCCGCATTGCAAGGTGCAATTCTGAAATTTTTTGCTTTTTCCTGTTCCTCTTAGCATGATAAACAAGATTCAAAGAGAGTGAGATGCCAGCTCCTTTCATTCAGTCAGTAGCTTCTATCATTTCTGGACGTTTTTCAATGGCAAAAATCAATGAATATTGTAAATGCACAAACAGTAATTTCTCCGCATTGCAAGGTGCAATTCTGAAATTTTTTGCTTTTTCCTGCTCCTCTTAGCATGATAAAGAAGATTCAAAGAGAGTGAGATGCCAGCTCCTTTCATTCAGTCAGTAGCTTCAAACATTTCTGGTATATGAATAACATGATGTTTTTCAATGGCAAAAATCAATGAATATTGTAAATGCACAAAGAGTAATTTCTCCGCATTGCAAGGTGCAATTCTGAAATTTTTTGCTTTTTCCTGCTCCTCTTAGCATGATAAAGAAGATTCAAAGAGAGTGAGATGCCAGCTCCTTTCATTCAGTCAGTAGCTTCAATCATTTCTGGACGTTTTTCAATGGCAAAAATCAATGAATATTGTAAATGCACAAACAGTAATTTCTCCGCATTGCAAGGTGCAATTCTGAAATTTTTTGCTTTTTCCTGCTCCTCTTAGCATGATAAACAAGATTCAAAGAGAGTGAGATGCCAGCTCCTTTCATTCAGTCAGTAGCTTCAATCATTTCTGGACGTTTTTCAATGGCAAAAATCAATGAATATTGTAAATGCACAAACAGTAATTTCTCCGCATTGCAAGGTGCAATTCTGAAATTTTTTGCTTTTTCCTGCTAGTCTTAGCATGATAAAGAAGATTCAAAGAGAGTGAGATGCCAGCTCCTTTCATTCAGTCAGTAGCTTCAAACATTTCTGGTATATGAATAACATGATGTTTTTCAATGGCAAAAATCAATGAATATTGTAAATGCACAAACAGTAATTTCTCCGCATTGCAAGGTGCAATTCTGAAATTTTTTGCTTTTTCCTGCTCCTCTTAGCATGATAAAGAAGATTCAAAGAGAGTGAGATGCCAGCTCCTTTCATTCAGTCAGTAGCTTCAATCATTTCTGGACATTTTTCAATGGCAAAAATCAATGAATATTGTAAATGCACAAACAGTAATTTCTCCGCATTGCAAGGTGCAATTCTGAAATTTTTTGCTTTTTCCTGCTCCTCTTAGCATGATAAACAAGATTCAAAGAGAGTGAGATGCCAGCTCCTTTCATTCAGTCAGTAGCTTCAATCATTTCTGGACGTTTTTCAATGGCAAAAATCAATGAATATTGTAAATGCACAAACAGTAATTTCTCCGCATTGCAAGGTGCAATTCTGAAATTTTTTGCTTTTTCCTGCTCCTCTTAGCATGATAAAGAAGATTCAAAGAGAGTGAGATGCCAGCTCCTTTCATTCAGTCAGTAGCTTCAAACATTTCTGGTATATGAATAACATGATGTTTTTCAATGGCAAAAATCAATGAATATTGTAAATGCACAAACAGTAATTTCTCCGCATTGCAAGGTGCAATTCTGAAATTTTTTGCTTTTTCCTGCTCCTCTTAGCATGATAAAGAAGATTCAAAGAGAGTGAGATGCCAGCTCCTTTCATTCAGTCAGTAGCTTCAATCATTTCTGGACGTTTTTCAATGGCAAAAATCATTGAATATTGTAAATGCACAAACAGTAATTTCTCCGCATTGCAAGGTGCAATTCTGAAATTTTTTGCTTTTTCCTGCTCCTCTTAGCATGATAAAGTAGATTCAAAGAGAGTGAGATGCCAGCTCCTTTCATTCAGTCAGTAGCTTCAATCATTTCTGGTATATGAATAACATGATGTTTTTCAATGGCAAAAATCAATGAATATTGTAAATGCACAAACAGTAATTTCTCCGCATTGCAAGGTGCAATTCTGAAATTTTTTGCTTTTTCCTGCTCCTCTTTGCATGATAAAGAAGATTCAAAGAGAGTGAGATGCCAGCTCCTTTCATTCAGTCAGTAGCTTCAATCATTTCTGGACGTTTTTCAATGGCAAAAATCAATGAATATTGTAAATGCACAAACAGTAATTTCTCCGCATTGCAAGGTGCAATTCTGAAATTTTTTGCTTTTTCCTGCTCCTCTTAGCATGATAAAGAAGATTCAAAGAGAGTGAGATGCCAGCTCCTTTCATTCAGTCAGTAGCTTCAATCATTTCTGGACGTTTTTCAATGGCAAAAATCAATGAATATTGTAAATGCACAAACAGTAATTTCTCCGCATTGCAAGGTGCAATTCTGAAATTTTTTGCTTTTTCCTGCTCCTCTTAGCATGATAAAGAAGATTCAAAGAGAGTGAGATGCCAGCTCCTTTCATTCAGTCAGTAGCTTCAATCATTTCTGGACGTTTTTCAATGGCAAAAATCAATGAATATTGTAAATGCACAAAGAGTAATTTCTCCGCATTGCAAGGTGCAATTCTGAAATTTTTTGCTTTTTCCTGCTCCTCTTAGCATGATAAAGAAGATTCAAAGAGAGTGAGATGCCAGCTCCTTTCATTCAGTCAGTAGCTTCAAACATTTCTGGTATATGAATAACATGATGTTTTTCAATGGCAAAAATCAATGAATATTGTAAATGCACAAACAGTAATTTCTCCGCATTGCAAGGTGCAATTCTGAAATTTTTTGCTTTTTCCTGTTCCTCTTAGCATGATAAACAAGATTCAAAGAGAGTGAGATGCCAGCTCCTTTCATTCAGTCAGTAGCTTCTATCATTTCTGGACGTTTTTCAATGGCAAAAATCAATGAATATTGTAAATGCACAAACAGTAATTTCTCCGCATTGCAAGGTGCAATTCTGAAATTTTTTGCTTTTTCCTGCTCCTCTTAGCATGATAAAGAAGATTCAAAGAGAGTGAGATGCCAGCTCCTTTCATTCAGTCAGTAGCTTCAAACATTTCTGGTATATGAATAACATGATGTTTTTCAATGGCAAAAATCAATGAATATTGTAAATGCACAAAGAGTAATTTCTCCGCATTGCAAGGTGCAATTCTGAAATTTTTTGCTTTTTCCTGCTCCTCTTAGCATGATAAAGAAGATTCAAAGAGAGTGAGATGCCAGCTCCTTTCATTCAGTCAGTAGCTTCAATCATTTCTGGATGTTTTTCAATGGCAAAAATCAATGAATATTGTAAATGCACAAACAGTAATTTCTCCGCATTGCAAGGTGCAATTCTGAAATTTTTTGCTTTTTCCTGCTCCTCTTAGCATGATAAACAAGATTCAAAGAGAGTGAGATGCCAGCTCCTTTCATTCAGTCAGTAGCTTCAATCATTTCTGGACGTTTTTCAATGGCAAAAATCAATGAATATTGTAAATGCACAAACAGTAATTTCTCCGCATTGCAAGGTGCAATTCTGAAATTTTTTGCTTTTTCCTGCTCCTCTTAGCATGATAAAGAAGATTCAAAGAGAGTGAGATGCCAGCTCCTTTCATTCAGTCAGTAGCTTCAAACATTTCTGGTATATGAATAACATGATGTTTTTCAATGGCAAAAATCAATGAATATTGTAAATGCACAAACAGTAATTTCTCCGCATTGCAAGGTGCAATTCTGAAATTTTTTGCTTTTTCCTGCTCCTCTTAGCATGATAAAGAAGATTCAAAGAGAGTGAGATGCCAGCTCCTTTCATTCAGTCAGTAGCTTCAATCATTTCTGGACATTTTTCAATGGCAAAAATCAATGAATATTGTAAATGCACAAACAGTAATTTCTCCGCATTGCAAGGTGCAATTCTGAAATTTTTTGCTTTTTCCTGCTCCTCTTAGCATGATAAACAAGATTCAAAGAGAGTGAGATGCCAGCTCCTTTCATTCAGTCAGTAGCTTCAATCATTTCTGGACGTTTTTCAATGGCAAAAATCAATGAATATTGTAAATGCACAAACAGTAATTTCTCCGCATTGCAAGGTGCAATTCTGAAATTTTTTGCTTTTTCCTGCTCCTCTTAGCATGATAAAGAAGATTCAAAGAGAGTGAGATGCCAGCTCCTTTCATTCAGTCAGTAGCTTCAAACATTTCTGGTGTATGAATAACATGATGTTTTTCAATGGCAAAAATCAATGAATATTGTAAATGCACAAACAGTAATTTCTCCGCATTGCAAGGTGCAATTCTGAAATTTTTTGCTTTTTCCTGCTCCTCTTAGCATGATAAAGAAGATTCAAAGAGAGTGAGATGCCAGCTCCTTTCATTCAGTCAGTAGCTTCAATCATTTCTGGTATATGAATAACATGATGTTTTTCAATGGCAAAAATCAATGAATATTGTAAATGCACAAACAGTAATTTCTCCGCATTGCAAGGTGCAATTCTGAAATTTTTTGCTTTTTCCTGCTCCTCTTAGCATGATAAAGAAGATTCAAAGAGAGTGAGATGCCAGCTCCTTTCATTCAGTCAGTAGCTTCAATCATTTCTGGACGTTTTTCAATGGCAAAAATCAATGAATATTGTAAATGCACAAACAGTAATTTCTCCGCATTGCAAGGTGCAATTCTGAAATTTTTTGCTTTTTCCTGCTCCTCTTAGCATGATAAAGAAGATTCAAAGAGAGTGAGATGCCAGCTCCTTTCATTCAGTCAGTAGCTTCAAACATTTCTGGTATATGAATAACATGATGTTTTTCAATGGCAAAAATCAATGAATATTGTAAATGCACAAACAGTAATTTCTCCGCATTGCAAGGTGCAATTCTGAAATTTTTTGCTTTTTCCTGCTCCTCTTAGCATGATAAAGAAGATTCAAAGAGAGTGAGATGCCAGCTCCTTTCATTCAGTCAGTAGCTTCAATCATTTCTGGACGTTTTTCAATGGCAAAAATCAATGAATATTGTAAATGCACAAACAGTAATTTCTCCGCATTGCAAGGTGCAATTCTGAAATTTTTTGCTTTTTCCTGCTCCTCTTAGCATGATAAAGAAGATTCAAAGAGAGTGAGATGCCAGCTCCTTTCATTCAGTCAGTAGCTTCAATCATTTCTGGACGTTTTTCAATGGCAAAAATCAATGAATATTGTAAATGCACAAAGAGTAATTTCTCCGCATTGCAAGGTGCAATTCTGAAATTTTTTGCTTTTTCCTGCTCCTCTTAGCATGATAAAGAAGATTCAAAGAGAGTGAGATGCCAGCTCCTTTCATTCAGTCAGTAGCTTCAAACATTTCTGGTATATGAATAACATGATGTTTTTCAATGGCAAAAATCAATGAATATTGTAAATGCACAAACAGTAATTTCTCCGCATTGCAAGGTGCAATTCTGAAATTTTTTGCTTTTTCCTGCTCCTCTTAGCATGATAAAGAAGATTCAAAGAGAGTGAGATGCCAGCTCCTTTCATTCAGTCAGTAGCTTCAATCATTTCTGGACGTTTTTCAATGGCAAAAATCATTGAATATTGTAAATGCACAAACAGTAATTTCTCCGCATTGCAAGGTGCAATTCTGAAATTTTTTGCTTTTTCCTGCTCCTCTTAGCATGATAAAGAAGATTCAAAGAGAGTGAGATGCCAGCTCCTTTCATTCAGTCAGTAGCTTCAATCATTTCTGGTATATGAATAACATGATGTTTTTCAATGGCAAAAATCAATGAATATTGTAAATGCACAAACAGTAATTTCTCCGCATTGCAAGGTGCAATTCTGAAATTTTTTGCTTTTTCCTGCTCCTCTTAGCATGATAAACAAGATTCAAAGAGAGTGAGATGCCACCTCCTTTCATTCAGTCAGTAGCTTCTATCATTTCTGGACGTTTTTCAATGGCAAAAATCAATGAATATTGTAAATGCACAAACAGTAATTTCTCCGCATTGCAAGGTGCAATTCTGAAATTTTTTGCTTTTTCCTGCTCCTCTTAGCATGATAAAGAAGATTCAAAGAGAGTGAGATGCCAGCTCCTTTCATTCAGTCAGTAGCTTCAAACATTTCTGGTATATGAATAACATGATGTTTTTCAATGGCAAAAATCAATGAATATTGTAAATGCACAAACAGTAATTTCTCCGCATTGCAAGGTGCAATTCTGAAATTTTTTGCTTTTTCCTGCTCCTCTTAGCATGATAAAGAAGATTCAAAGAGAGTGAGATGCCAGCTCCTTTCATTCAGTCAGTAGCTTCAATCATTTCTGGACATTTTTCAATGGCAAAAATCAATGAATATTGTAAATGCACAAACAGTAATTTCTCCGCATTGCAAGGTGCAATTCTGAAATTTTTTGCTTTTTCCTGCTCCTCTTAGCATGATAAAGAAGATTCAAAGAGAGTGAGATGCCAGCTCCTTTCATTCAGTCAGTAGCTTCAATCATTTCTGGACGTTTTTCAATGGCAAAAATCAATGAATATTGTAAATGCACAAACAGTAATTTCTCCGCATTGCAAGGTGCAATTCTGAAATTTTTTGCTTTTTCCTGCTCCTCTTAGCATGATAAAGAAGATTCAAAGAGAGTGAGATGCCAGCTCCTTTCATTCAGTCAGTAGCTTCAATCATTTCTGGACGTTTTTCAATGGCAAAAATCAATGAATATTGTAAATGCACAAACAGTAATTTCTCCGCATTGCAAGGTGCAATTCTGAAATTTTTTGCTTTTTCCTGCTCCTCTTAGCATGATAAAGAAGATTCAAAGAGAGTGAGATGCCAGCTCCTTTCATTCAGTCAGTAGCTTCAAACATTTCTGGTATATGAATAACATGATGTTTTTCAATGGCAAAAATCAATGAATATTGTAAATGCACAAACAGTAATTTCTCCGCATTGCAAGGTGCAATTCTGAAATTTTTTGCTTTTTCCTGCTCCTCTTAGCATGATAAAGAAGATTCAAAGAGAGTGAGATGCCAGCTCCTTTCATTCAGTCAGTAGCTTCAATCATTTCTGGACGTTTTTCAATGGCAAAAATCAATGAATATTGTAAATGCACAAACAGTAATTTCTCCGCATTGCAAGGTGCAATTCTGAAATTTTTTGCTTTTTCCTGCTCCTCTTAGCATGATAAAGAAGATTCAAAGAGAGTGAGATGCCAGCTCCTTTCATTCAGTCAGTAGCTTCAATCATTTCTGGACGTTTTTCAATGGCAAAAATCAATGAATATTGTAAATGCACAAAGAGTAATTTCTCCGCATTGCAAGGTGCAATTCTGAAATTTTTTGCTTTTTCCTGCTCCTCTTAGCATGATAAAGAAGATTCAAAGAGAGTGAGATGCCAGCTCCTTTCATTCAGTCAGTAGCTTCAATCATTTCTGGTATATGAATAACATGATGTTTTTCAATGGCAAAAATCAATGAATATTGTAAATGCACAAACAGTAATTTCTCCGCATTGCAAGGTGCAATTCTGAAATTTTTTGCTTTTTCCTGCTCCTCTTAGCATGATAAAGAAGATTCAAAGAGAGTGAGATGCCAGCTCCTTTCATTCAGTCAGTAGCTTCAAACATTTCTGGTATATGAATAACATGATGTTTTTCAATGGCAAAAATCAATGAATATTGTAAATGCACAAACAGTAATTTCTCCGCATTGCAAGGTGCAATTCTGAAATTTTTTGCTTTTTCCTGCTCCTCTTAGCATGATAAAGAAGATTCAAAGAGAGTGAGATGCCAGCTCCTTTTATTCAGTCAGTAGCTTCAATCATTTCTGGACGTTTTTCAATGGCAAAAATCAATGAATATTGTAAATGCACAAACAGTAATTTCTCCGCATTGCAAGGTGCAATTCTGAAATTTTTTGCTTTTTCCTGCTCCTGTTAGCATGATAAACAAGATTCAAAGAGAGTGAGATGCCAGCTCCTTTCATTCAGTCAGTAGCTTCAATCATTTCTGGACGTTTTTCAATGGCAAAAATCAATGAATATTGTAAATGCACAAACAGTAATTTCTCCGCATTGCAAGGTGCAATTCTGAAATTTTTTGCTTTTTCCTGCTCCTCTAAGCATGATAAAGAAGATTCAAAGAGAGTGAGATGCCAGCTCCTTTCATTCAGTCAGTAGCTTCAAACATTTCTGGTATATGAATAACATGATGTTTTTCAATGGCAAAAATCAATGAATATTGTAAATGCACAAACAGTAATTTCTCCGCATTGCAAGGTGCAATTCTGAAATTTTTTGCTTTTTCCTGCTCCTCTTAGCATGATAAAGAAGATTCAAAGAGAGTGAGATGCCAGCTCCTTTCATTCAGTCAGTAGCTTCAATCATTTCTGGACATTTTTCAATGGCAAAAATCAATGAATATTGTAAATGCACAAACAGTAATTTCTCCGCATTGCAAGGTGCAATTCTGAAATTTTTTGCTTTTTCCTACTCCTCTTAGCATGATAAAGAAGATTCAAAGAGAGTGAGATGCCAGCTCCTTTCATTCAGTCAGTAGCTTCAAACATTTCTGGTATATGAATAACATGATGTTTTTCAATGGCAAAAATCAATGAATATTGTAAATGCACAAACAGTAATTTCTCCGCATTGCAAGGTGCAATTCTGAAATTTTTTGCTTTTTCCTGCTCCTCTTAGCATGATAAAGAAGATTCAAAGAGAGTGAGATGCCAGCTCCTTTCATTCAGTCAGTAGCTTCAATCATTTCTGGACATTTTTCAATGGCAAAAATCAATGAATATTGTAAATGCACAAACAGTAATTTCTCCGCATTGCAAGGTGCAATTCTGAAATTTTTTGCTTTTTCCTGCTCCTCTTAGCATGATAAAGAAGATTCAAAGAGAGTGAGATGCCAGCTCCTTTCATTCAGTCAGTAGCTTCAATCATTTCTGGACGTTTTTCAATGGCAAAAATCAATGAATATTGTAAATGCACAAACAGTAATTTCTCCGCATTGCAAGGTGCAATTCTGAAATTTTTTGCTTTTTCCTGCTCCTCTTAGCATGATAAAGAAGATTCAAAGAGAGTGAGATGCCAGCTCCTTTCATTCAGTCAGTAGCTTCAATCATTTCTGGACGTTTTTCAATGGCAAAAATCAATGAATATTGTAAATGCACAAACAGTAATTTCTCCGCATTGCAAGGTGCAATTCTGAAATTTTTTGCTTTTTCCTGCTCCTCTTAGCATGATAAAGAAGATTCAAAGAGAGTGAGATGCCAGCTCCTTTCATTCAGTCAGTAGCTTCAAACATTTCTGGTATATGAATAACATGATGTTTTTCAATGGCAAAAATCAATGAATATTGTAAATGCACAAACAGTAATTTCTCCGCATTGCAAGGTGCAATTCTGAAATTTTTTGCTTTTTCCTGCTCCTCTTAGCATGATAAAGAAGATTCAAAGAGAGTGAGATGCCAGCTCCTTTCATTCAGTCAGTAGCTTCAATCATTTCTGGACGTTTTTCAATGGCAAAAATCAATGAATATTGTAAATGCACAAACAGTAATTTCTCCGCATTGCAAGGTGCAATTCTGAAATTTTTTGCTTTTTCCTGCTCCTCTTAGCATGATAAAGAAGATTCAAAGAGAGTGAGATGCCAGCTCCTTTCATTCAGTCAGTAGCTTCAATCATTTCTGGACGTTTTTCAATGGCAAAAATCAATGAATATTGTAAATGCACAAAGAGTAATTTCTCCGCATTGCAAGGTGCAATTCTGAAATTTTTTGCTTTTTCCTGCTCCTCTTAGCATGATAAAGAAGATTCAAAGAGAGTGAGATGCCAGCTCCTTTCATTCAGTCAGTAGCTTCAAACATTTCTGGTATATGAATAACATGATGTTTTTCAATGGCAAAAATCAATGAATATTGTAAATGCACAAACAGTAATTTCTCCGCATTGCAAGGTGCAATTCTGAAATTTTTTGCTTTTTCCTGCTCCTCTTAGCATGATAAAGAAGATTCAAAGAGAGTGAGATGCCAGCTCCTTTCATTCAGTCAGTAGCTTCAATCATTTCTGGACGTTTTTCAATGGCAAAAATCATTGAATATTGTAAATGCACAAACAGTAATTTCTCCGCATTGCAAGGTGCAATTCTGAAATTTTTTGCTTTTTCCTGCTCCTCTTAGCATGATAAAGAAGATTCAAAGAGAGTGAGATGCCAGCTCCTTTCATTCAGTCAGTAGCTTCAATCATTTCTGGTATATGAATAACATGATGTTTTTCAATGGCAAAAATCAATGAATATTGTAAATGCACAAACAGTAATTTCTCCGCATTGCAAGGTGCAATTCTGAAATTTTTTGCTTTTTCCTGCTCCTCTTAGCATGATAAACAAGATTCAAAGAGAGTGAGATGCCACCTCCTTTCATTCAGTCAGTAGCTTCTATCATTTCTGGACGTTTTTCAATGGCAAAAATCAATGAATATTGTAAATGCACAAACAGTAATTTCTCCGCATTGCAAGGTGCAATTCTGAAATTTTTTGCTTTTTCCTGCTCCTCTTAGCATGATAAAGAAGATTCAAAGAGAGTGAGATGCCAGCTCCTTTCATTCAGTCAGTAGCTTCAAACATTTCTGGTATATGAATAACATGATGTTTTTCAATGGCAAAAATCAATGAATATTGTAAATGCACAAACAGTAATTTCTCCGCATTGCAAGGTGCAATTCTGAAATTTTTTGCTTTTTCCTGCTCCTCTTAGCATGATAAAGAAGATTCAAAGAGAGTGAGATGCCAGCTCCTTTTATTCAGTCAGTAGCTTCAATCATTTCTGGACGTTTTTCAATGGCAAAAATCAATGAATATTGTAAATGCACAAACAGTAATTTCTCCGCATTGCAAGGTGCAATTCTGAAATTTTTTGCTTTTTCCTGCTCCTGTTAGCATGATAAACAAGATTCAAAGAGAGTGAGATGCCAGCTCCTTTCATTCAGTCAGTAGCTTCAATCATTTCTGGACGTTTTTCAATGGCAAAAATCAATGAATATTGTAAATGCACAAACAGTAATTTCTCCGCATTGCAAGGTGCAATTCTGAAATTTTTTGCTTTTTCCTGCTCCTCTTAGCATGATAAAGAAGATTCAAAGAGAGTGAGATGCCAGCTCCTTTCATTCAGTCAGTAGCTTCAAACATTTCTGGTATATGAATAACATGATGTTTTTCAATGGCAAAAATCAATGAATATTGTAAATGCACAAACAGTAATTTCTCCGCATTGCAAGGTGCAATTCTGAAATTTTTTGCTTTTTCCTGCTCCTCTTAGCATGATAAAGAAGATTCAAAGAGAGTGAGATGCCAGATCCTTTCATTCAGTCAGTAGCTTCAATCATTTCTGGACATTTTTCAATGGCAAAAATCAATGAATATTGTAAATGCACAAACAGTAATTTCTCCGCATTGCAAGGTGCAATTCTGAAATTTTTTGCTTTTTCCTGCTCCTCTTAGCATGATAAAGAAGATTCAAAGAGAGTGAGATGCCAGCTCCTTTCATTCAGTCAGTAGCTTCAATCATTTCTGGACGTTTTTCAATGGCAAAAATCAATGAATATTGTAAATGCACAAAGAGTAATTTCTCCGCATTGCAAGGTGCAATTCTGAAATTTTTTGCTTTTTCCTGCTCCTCTTAGCATGATAAAGAAGATTCAAAGAGAGTGAGATGCCAGCTCCTTTCATTCAGTCAGTAGCTTCAAACATTTCTGGTATATGAATAACATGATGTTTTTCAATGGCAAAAATCAATGAATATTGTAAATGCACAAACAGTAATTTCTCCGCATTGCAAGGTGCAATTCTGAAATTTTTTGCTTTTTCCTGCTCCTCTTAGCATGATAAAGAAGATTCAAAGAGAGTGAGATGCCAGCTCCTTTCATTCAGTAAGTAGCTTCAATCATTTCTGGACGTTTTTCAATGGCAAAAATCAATGAATATTGTAAATGCACAAACAGTAATTTCTCCGCATTGCAAGGTGCAATTCTGAAATTTTTTGCTTTTTCCTGCTCCTCTTAGCATGATAAACAAGATTCAAAGAGAGTGAGATGCCAGCTCTTTTCATTCAGTCAGTAGCTTCAATCATTTCTGGACGTTTTTCAATGACAAAAATCAATGAATATTGTAAATGCACAAACAGTAATTTCTCCGCATTGCAAGGTGCAATTCTGAAATTTTTTGCTTTTTCCTGCTCCTCTTAGCATGATAAACAAGATTCAAAGAGAGTGAGATGCCAGCTCTTTTCATTCAGTCAGTAGCTTCAATCATTTCTGGACGTTTTTCAATGACAAAAATCAATGAATATTGTAAATGCACAACAGTAATTTCTCCGCATTGCAAGGTGCAATTCTGAAATTTTTTGCTTTTTCCTGCTCCTCTTAGCATGATAAACAAGATTCAAAGAGAGTGAGATGCCAGCTACTTTCATTCAGTCAGTAGCTTCAATCATTTCTGGACGTTTTTCAATGGCAAAAATCAATGAATATTGTAAATGCACAAACAGTAATTTCTCCGCATTGCAAGGTGCAATTCTGAAATTTTTTGCTTTTTCCTGCTCCTCTTAGCATGATAAAGAAGATTCAAAGAGAGTGAGATGCCAGCTCCTTTCATTCAGTCAGTAGCTTCAAACATTTCTGGTATATGAATAACATGATGTTTTTCAATGGCAAAAATCAATGAATATTGTAAATGCACAAACAGTAATTTCTCCGCATTGCAAGGTGCAATTCTGAAATTTTTTGCTTTTTCCTGCTCCTCTTAGCATGATAAAGAAGATTCAAAGAGAGTGAGATGCCAGCTCCTTTCATTCAGTCAGTAGCTTCAATCATTTCTGGACATTTTTCAATGGCAAAAATCAATGAATATTGTAAATGCACAAACAGTAATTTCTCCGCATTGCAAGGTGCAATTCTGAAATTTTTTGCTTTTTCCTGCTCCTCTTAGCATGATAAAGAAGATTCAAAGAGAGTGAGATGCCAGCTCCTTTCATTCAGTCAGTAGCTTCAATCATTTCTGGACATTTTTCAATGGCAAAAATCAATGAATATTGTAAATGCACAAACAGTAATTTCTCCGCATTGCAAGGTGCAATTCTGAAATTTTTTGCTTTTTCCTGCTCCTCTTAGCATGATAAAGAAGATTCAAAGAGAGTGAGATGCCAGCTCCTTTCATTCAGTCAGTAGCTTCAATCATTTCTGGACGTTTTTCAATGGCAAAAATCAATGAATATTGTAAATGCACAAACAGTAATTTCTCCGCATTGCAAGGTGCAATTCTGAAATTTTTTGCTTTTTCCTGCTCCTCTTAGCATGATAAAGAAGATTCAAAGAGAGTGAGATGCCAGCTCCTTTCATTCAGTCAGTAGCTTCAAACATTTCTGGTATATGAATAACATGATGTTTTTCAATGGCAAAAATCAATGAATATTGTAAATGCACAAACAGTAATTTCTCCGCATTGCAAGGTGCAATTCTGAAATGTTTTGCTTTTTCCTGCTCCTCTTAGCATGATAAAGAAGATTCAAAGAGAGTGAGATGCCAGCTCCTTTCATTCAGTCAGTAGCTTCAATCATTTCTGGACGTTTTTCAATGGCAAAAATCAATGAATATTGTAAATGCACAAACAGTAATTTCTCCGCATTGCAAGGTGCAATTCTGAAATTTTTTGCTTTTTCCTGCTCCTCTTAGCATGATAAAGAAGATTCAAAGAGAGTGAGATGCCAGCTCCTTTCATTCAGTCAGTAGCTTCAATCATTTCTGGACGTTTTTCAATGGCAAAAATCAATGAATATTGTAAATGCACAAACAGTAATTTCTCCGCATTGCAAGGTGCAATTCTGAAATTTTTTGCTTTTTCCTGCTCCTCTTAGCATGATAAAGAAGATTCAAAGAGAGTGAGATGCCAGCTCCTTTCATTCAGTCAGTAGCTTCAAACATTTCTGGTATATGAATAACATGATGTTTTTCAATGGCAAAAATCAATGAATATTGTAAATGCACAAACAGTAATTTCTCCGCATTGCAAGGTGCAATTCTGAAATTTTTTGCTTTTTCCTGCTCCTCTTAGCATGATAAAGAAGATTCAAAGAGAGTGAGATGCCAGCTCCTTTCATTCAGTCAGTAGCTTCAATCATTTCTGGACGTTTTTCAATGGCAAAAATCATTGAATATTGTAAATGCACAAACAGTAATTTCTCCGCATTGCAAGGTGCAATTCTGAAATTTTTTGCTTTTTCCTGCTCCTCTTAGCATGATAAAGAAGATTCAAAGAGAGTGAGATGCCAGCTCCTTTCATTCAGTCAGTAGCTTCAATCATTTCTGGACGTTTTTCAATGGCAAAAATCATTGAATATTGTAAATGCACAAACAGTAATTTCTCCGCATTGCAAGGTGCAATTCTGAAATTTTTTGCTTTTTCCTGCTCCTCTTAGCATGATAAAGAAGATTCAAAGAGAGTGAGATGCCAGCTCCTTTCATTCAGTCAGTAAGCTCCTTTCATTCAGTCAGTAGCTTCAATCATTTCTGGTATATGAATAACATGATGTTTTTCAATGGCAAAAATCAATGAATATTGTAAATGCACAAACAGTAATTTCTCCGCATTGCAAGGTGCAATTCTGAAATTTTTTGCTTTTTCCTGCTCCTCTTAGCATGATAAACAAGATTCAAAGAGAGTGAGATGCCACCTCCTTTCATTCAGTCAGTAGCTTCTATCATTTCTGGACGTTTTTCAATGGCAAAAATCAATGAATATTGTAAATGCACAAACAGTAATTTCTCCGCATTGCAAGGTGCAATTCTGAAATTTTTTGCTTTTTCCTGCTCCTCTTAGCATGATAAAGAAGATTCAAAGAGAGTGAGATGCCAGCTCCTTTCATTCAGTCAGTAGCTTCAAACATTTCTGGTATATGAATAACATGATGTTTTTCAATGGCAAAAATCAATGAATATTGTAAATGCACAAACAGTAATTTCTCTGCATTGCAAGGTGCAATTCTGAAATTTTTTGCTTTTTCCTGCTCCTCTTAGCATGATAAAGAAGATTCAAAGAGAGTGAGATGCCAGCTCCTTTCATTCAGTCAGTAGCTTCAATCATTTCTGGACGTTTTTCAATGGCAAAAATCAATGAATATTGTAAATGCACAAACAGTAATTTCTCCGCATTGCAAGGTGCAATTCTGAAATTTTTTGCTTTTTCCTGCTCCTGTTAGCATGATAAACAAGATTCAA